>NC_055959.1:9654432-9834432 GCF_018492685.1 Alosa sapidissima | reverse complement strand
AATCACAAGCCACATTATCAACTCCACACCACACCCCAGGGACACCACTGGATATGGTCAGCTTCTGCATTATTTCAAAGGCATATTTTGGACATTTCTTTTGTTTATGTAACTCAACAATGGGAAGAATAGGTTGGCAGATTGAGAGAGAAAAGGAGACTTTATATACAAGGCAGCAGAAATCAGAGCTACACATTAGCCCTGCTTGACAGGATGTTACATCAGCGCTGCCTGAGGCTTGTTTCCTGTTTAAAGGCTCTGGGAGAGATTATGCAACCCCCTATATCACCACGGCAACGCAGCTACTCTTACAGAGTAGCCACATACTCACACACAGACACACAGACACACACGCAATATGCAAGCATACAATAAAAGACAAACATTGTTCATCATTGTTAAATAAAATTAATTAAATAAAATCTCACCACATAGAGTTGTTTCCATAACACTGCCCATTCTTGCAATGTACTGGTGGTTTCTGTAATGATGGGATCTTCCAGAGGAACAACTGTCTCCCCCTGCCTGTGACATCCACAGAGACATACGCACACACAGTCTCCATTAGATCAAGTGCAAACACTGTTGTGATCCTTCAGCACATGACAACCATGGGGAAGACTGGGAAAAATTGGGTTTGTCTCCTTAATGCACAAAGTAGGTTCTTCATAAATAACCCAGATGAACTAACATTCAGTTTGAGCATTTCAGTGGGCTTTTGTGTGCATATGTGATGTGTGTGATTGTGTGTGTGTGTGTCTGTGTGAGTGAGTGTTTGTGTGTGTGTGTGTGTGTGTGTGTGTGTGTGTGCACATGTGCACTCACCCCCTGTTGCTCACAATGGCTTTCTTCAAGTGTACATAGTTGATAGGAAAGATTCCCTTTAAGAAAGAAGCCAAATAAATAATAAATGCAGTTCCCCTCATGGTTTTCTCTTAAATTCAGTAATTCTAAATCAGACTAATTTACAAATTAAAAGCTGTCAAAAGGAATTTTGGTCTAAAACTGCTTAAAAGGCAAACAAAACCCACCAGTTAAATCTTGTTGACACGCTATCTGGTGTCTTTGGCAATATAGTTAGTCATGCTGAGAAATTATTCTATTTTCACAGGGTGCTCTGTCCAGGAGCATAGAATTACATAGTGCATATCTCAGGTTTATCTACTCCTCATATACTACATAACCATATGCTGTACCATCAAAAACAGAATTTGAAGAAAATACCAAAACTAGATGCCTATGAAAACCTCAAAAAGTGGCAAATTCTTGGATACTGTTGCTTTCAAGAATTACTCCTACATAGACTCCCAGCCTGACGTGTATGCTATGCATTGTGTCTATTAGCACGATACATTCATTATGTAACACAAGACAGTTTATCTCACGTGCAAAGTAAAGTGTCTGCTCTATGCTAGTGAAATCCTTTGATCTAAGTAAACATAGACATGACTGTGGTTATAATACCTTGACTGTAGGCTTTCGAGTGGAGAAACCTCTGTACCATCCTGCAACAGAAGTCATACCGTGTTATTCTACAAGCACATATCCTACACAATGAATGATTTCTGGTCATTGTTTAAACTATCACTACATTAAATATAATATTATTTTAATAACAGCACATATTAATTAACAATTAATTATATGAATAATATATAATTAATAGTCCTTTATTTCAGTGCATTGGTGAAAATATTGCCTGGTAACGGTTAACTGTAAAATCATCCACATGACACAGCGGCAAAGTGACAAGGTTCGGGTTAGGTCCCTCTGGAACAGTCGGCTCACCCTCACACTTCTCCAGAATCTGCACCATCTCTCCGATCTCCAGCAGCAGCGCCTGGGCCACGGAGCTGCGGAAGCTGCAGATCACTGCAAACAAGAGCACACAACCTCTGATCAAGCCATGCTAAACACATACAAGTCACAGTCTGTGGAGAAATAAGAGAATAAGCAAGCTTTACCCCCTCAATCTCTCAATCTATTTATTCAATTCCTAGTTCATTCACTTTGTTCTTACTTAGTGATACCTCTGCAGGGGAAAGTTGAGCAGCTAAAGGCCATTTCAGTACATGTTTTACAAAGTATCTATATGTATGTGACAAATAAATCCTTGCATCCTTGTAAGCTACATGAATCAATGCTTCCTAACTCATCAAGTCCAGTAAGTTAGGGCAAGGAGTTTCCTTCACATCCTTTGACATAATACCAGAGCATGCTATAGACAATGGTACAAAAGTCACACGAGCTAAAACAATTGGTGGGATATACACATACATGGATTCATTCATATGAAGAATGTCATAATATCAAGAAATTGCCTACTACATATTTTTAATGTGTTGCAACAATGCTATATAAATCCCACAGCCCAACTCCACTACTGAAGTCCTATGCTCAAAGTGTTGCTGAAACAGATGCCAATGGTACTACTAGAGTTTTCTGTTAGGAAAAGGTTTATCCTAATGAAACATATCTTGACAATGATGAACAACAATGACCTGAAATGATAGAGAGAACATTGTGGAGGTTTAATGACTTTGCCTTTATCACCACCACTATAAGTTATATTCATCCTCTGTCCCTGAAGGAAAAAGAAATTGTGCTTAATGTAATTACATATGCCATACAAATGACTACTTTGACGGGCACAAGCAAAATGGTCTGCATAAAGCACTTCTCTACTGAAAGCACTCAAAGCTCTTCTCTACCTGCTCTAATGCAAGACGCTGTAAACACTTTGGGGTTCAATGTCTTGTTCAAGGACACTTTCCCATAGAGCGAGGAGGAGCCAAGCTTGAACTGGGAACCCCCCTCTTAGAACAGAACAGAGCGGAGCGGAGCGGGTACAGAGCTCATATCTGGTGGAGTAACACCAGATGACAAGTTTCTGAGTGTGCGGCTCAGGTTTTCAGATGTTGTGCAAACTGGTTCCAGTACTTTCCAGGAAAAAAAGAGCAGGTGAGCATTTCCCTTTGTGTGCTAGAGATGATTCATCCCGGCGGTAGAGACTCTCTCACTGGAGAAAGTGTAGTGGTGAGAGTGTTTATTTTAGTCATATCTGTTTCCTTATGGCAAGACTCCACAGACGCTCGCTAAACCCACATATGTGTACAAAAACGCTCCCCACTGCAGCGCTTAGGAGGACTGGTCCATGACTCATGACGATAATGAACCAATCAACAGTTGCAGAGGCCCAGTGTGGGGGAGGGGCCTCAGGCCTCAATTTTCCTACTGTGGTAACTATAGCAACAAAATATATGCACTAGGTTATCTCCTTTGCCAAATTACATCCACCTCTGTACACACACACACACACACACACACACACACACACACACACACACACACACAAACACACACACACACATACTCATAACAACACATGTAGATAGCCACACATACACTTACATAGTGCAAATAAATGATGGGGCAGAATATAACACTGATTGATGCCATGACTCAGGCACATCCTCTCAAGATCCTGAATCCCCCATAATTAGTGACGGTACTGCACAAGGAAGGAAGGCTGGTTTGGCTGTGGATGTGAAGGGAATGGCTCAGGAAAGGACTTCAGGCGGCCAGTGTGGACTACATTCCTGGGCTGTGAGGAGGCCAGCATGGTGGTGGAGAGAGAAGCAGGACTTGCCATCGTTATGAAACAAGGCCATCCTCCAGCTTACCCACAACCATGCATGATGGCACAGCACAGTAAATCAAATGTGCTGAGATCAGAAAGGCCCTGCTTAAGGAATTAGACTCAGGCTTTATCGGTTATTTAGGTCCTTCTAACGTTCTGTTTATGCTTATGTGTGCAATTTCGACAGGTATGTTATACACTTTTCATCACTCCCCCAAGTGTGTGATACCTAGGTGCAAAGGTATTATTGAAAGAGTATGTTTAAGAGTAAGAGCAAGCACAGCCCCACTTTTCTGGAAAAGTAGCAGCTGTTTAGTGTGTGTGTGAGTGTGTGTGTGTATGTGTGTGTGTGTGTGTGTGTGTGTGTGTGTGTGTGTGTGTGTGTGTGTGTGTGTGTTTCTGTACAGCTGCTGTTCCAAAATGACAATGCATGATAGCAGACAGATGCTGGAGCTTTACATTGCCTGCAGCAGCAAAGAAAGCACAAACACACACACATACACACACGTGAACGTGCACACACACACACACACACACACACACACACACACACACACACACACACACACACACACACACACACACACACTTGGTATAGTAATTGCTTTTATTTAAAACCACAGTGTACTAAACACTCTCATCACAATTCCTTAAACCAGATAATCTCAAGCTCTATTTCCTCAATAAGCTCTATCGCACTGTCCTGCTCATTCCTCTCTCCATTGTTATTGCGGTCATTACTCTACTCTACCAACACAACTACTACCTGCTACTCCCATGCATGTCTACAGTGTGTATGTGTGTGTGTGTTACACTGTGATAGGATTCACCGCACCTCACCAATCGCATACCTAGCATAGCTCACACAAGTAGGGCCAGCTCCAATCAAAAGTTATGCATCTGAACACATCTGAACCATCACGGATTGCCCCCCATTCATGGGTACCAAAACATGAGCCACAGGAACATAATACTAATAACTGTCCCTGATCAACTCCACGCCTACTGCAGGTGAACTGGCTGACCACTACCTGACCTGATAAACTGAACAGACACAGAGTTTCTCTGAGAATGTTTGGTAAGTTTCTGTTTTAAGGCACCTCATAAAGTGCTCAGGGACCTCAACTGATCTGAAGTATTGTGATTACACCATGATTTTAATCAGATGTTCTGGAGCTGGGGTGTGTTTCCCAAAACCATAGTTGCTAACCTGTTAGCAACTTAGTTGGTTGGCAATGGGAAATTGCATTGTAACCAACAAAGTTGCTAACTTAGTTAGCAACTATGGCTTTGGGAAACGCACCCCTGGTCAAGGAGTCACCTGAAGCAGGGACACCAAATTCTCCTCTACTTGCGCCTACTTTTAACCTCCATTTCTCTGATAGAAAGAACTGTATGCACGTGCCCTGACCTTTACCCATGACTCTGCTAACGCTATAACCCAAATAAACCAGCAGCTCGGCTAGCAAGGGAGGCTTGGGATCATAGCCAGCCACAAATCCACTTCATCTGTGTGAAATGAAGGACAGTAGAAAGTGGAGCGGTGAGCCATCCATGCTCCCTGCTGTGCCACCCCTCAGCTTGAAAGGTAGCTGGAACATCTGTTCACTGGAGGTCAGGACAACAAGCATGACACTCCAGATATCACTCTAGATCAGCCAACATTTTACACTAACCAGAAAATCAGCTCCTTGCAGACCATCTACTTTCCTAACACCGCTAACTAACTGACAAACACCCTTGCATTTACTGCTCATTTCTGCTATTGGCACTGTGGCTCTAGAATTAATACGTAGGGGTTCACCTCAAAGGGCTCCTAAGTCACTTAAGCTTGACTGGCAGTAAAAAGCTTGATTGTCAGTAATTGTCAGTAATTGCCTAAGGTCTCCTCTGCATTGTAGTTTGAATGTTATTCCTCATTTTGTAAGTCACTTTAGATAAACGCGTCTGCTGCATGAACAAATGTACATGCAAATGTAAAAGTGAAACCAAACTTCCTGCATCCAGATCTTTATCCAGATTATCAAGTAAGAGGATAACAAGGGATGACAGCCAGGAGATATGGCGACACTTGTGTGAATACCTTGTGTGCAAATTAAATCAATTCTGAAGTAATTAAGACCATTTGTTTTTAAGCTATGTGAACAGACACACAAACAACACACACACACACACACACACACACACACACACACACACACACACACACACACACACACACGATTACAATACCCTTTTCTGTCCGGCAATTGGGGACGAAGGTAGAAAATATGTTAAGATGCATACACATATGAGTAACAAAGGAACGAAGCTGTCACTGTTAAAGTGTTATTTTAGTATTTAGAATCACCAGAAAAACTGACTGATTAACAAATGATTATGAGGCTGACTAACAATATTTTGCTCAATTTTGTTTAAACCACACAGGAAATATGGGTGTTGGTATGTGCTTAAATTTACAACCATTCATCAATACAGGAGATTTATTTAAAATAGTAGTCAAAAAAATTAACCAAATGACTTCACTAAGGGTCACTACAGAAACATCTAGGATAAGAATATCGTATAAAGTTGTGGAAATGCTAGTTGACCTGATATCTGCTGCTTGACTTGTTTAAAGACAACACAGCTGTTATTTCCCCCCTCCATGTGGTGGTCGTGGTTGTTCACTATGATGTGAATTGACATGCTTCTGGTCATCCATCCCCCACACACTAATGACTCCACATAATCCCACCACAGACTTTGCCCAGCATCCCTTCCATCCCTCAAAGCCCTACAAATTCCAGCATCTCATAACACTAAAAGACTCAAACCTGCTGTTGGGGGAAACATTTATCAAATAACGAGGTGAAAAAGGTGTATAAGTATATATACTCTTTTGATCCCGTGAGGGAAATTTGGTCTCTGCATTTATCCCAATCCGTGAATTAGTGAAACACACACAGCACACAGTGTACACACAGTGAGGTGAAGCACACACTAATCCCGGCGCAGTGAGCTGCCTGCATCAACAGCGGCGCTCTGGGAGCAGTGAGGGGTTAGGTGCCTTGCTCAAGGGCACTTCAGCCGTGCCTACTGGTCGGGGTTCGAACCGGCAACCCTCCGGTTACAGGTCCGAAGTGCTAACCAGTAGGCCACGGCTGCCCCAGGTGTCCCATTTCCTTCCTACCATGGGATTACAGTACATAACATACAGTATAAGGGGATTAGAACACAGATACACAGGACCCTCCATCAGAAATGAAAAGTCACACCTCATCTGATGTTACAGAAACAGAAAAAAAATCATACTATAACCACTAGCTCTTCAAATTATTAAGACCCCAAAAAGGTGTTAGTGAATGTATTTTCAGAATTGCATGAAAACTGTTCTGTGTGGATGAAATTAGTCTAGCACAAAAACTGTTCTGTCTGGATTAAATTAGTCTAGCACGAAAACTGGTCTGTGTGGATGAAATTAGTCTAGCACGAAAACTGTTCTGTCTGGATGAAATTAGTCTAGTACGAAAACTGTTCTGTCTGTCTAGCACACTGATCATTACCATCTTCCATTGGCCTATAAGAGAACATGCTGATCTAACAAATGGATGACTGCCCTAACAGCAAGTTACACACATTCAGAGCCCAGACATTGAGACAATGCATAAAGACGAACAGATATCTTTTTAAATCTCACCCTATGACCTGTAGTACATGGGGTGAGATTTATAAAGATGCATGATTAGAATATCCTCCCATTATCTCAAAAAGAAAAGAAAAAAACAGTGATAATAGTGTTAATAGTTATATTGAAGAAATCACCCATATATATATATTGGTGGTATACACACACACATAAATATATATATTTACTTCATATGAATAGGCATACCCCCAGTTTTGTAAAGATCAAATTAGATCTAAATGTCATCAGTAGGATCACATTAGCTTTTATTAACTCATCGTTTGTGGTTCTCGAAAGAAAGGCAGGACAGGTATTTTCCTGGTTTCCTTTCGAAGCAGTTCCTACTCTGATAACATCAAGATTACACTGAGAGGGAAAAATGACTCATTTCAAGCATGGGCACAATCGCAAACCTTCAACTACTGCTGGTAGCGCGTACACGAGTCTACATATCAGCACCACGGACAGCAACACTCTTTCACGGTCATCTCCTGATCTGATATATTAGAACCCCCCAACCATCAGTGTATCGGTCGATATAACTCCCTATGGACAGATGTCAAAAATATTGGTCTGAAACGTTGAGAAAAGACCGCTGATTTTAAAAGATTTGCTCTGCAGCTCCTCTGGGACTCGTTCGTGTTGATGTTCTGACGGGGAAGCAACACCCCCGCATTTTGAAGCTCGCCTACCCGCACCTGTTGGAGGTTCTCCGTTGTAACATCTCAGTAGCCCGTGTCTGATTATGTTTTCAGCGATCTAAAAAATATATAAACTAATCCCTGCTATTGTTTGGGGATTCCACTTACAATCGGTAGCCAAGGCTATCTCACAAAATGGTCTCAGATCTTAGGGTTAGTCAGATGATGTCAGGCCGTGAAGCCAGCAGAGCTCGCACTGAGAGATGGCCTCTAATTGCCAGAATTCTGATCAACAAGCGCGAAGCAATGCATGTAATTCTATAGCTTGGTTACAGTAGGCCTACGTGTAGATAATTTCAATGAATCGTGATTAATTTGATAGAGTAAACATAACCTTGAAAACGTGAAGATATTAATTCATAATCATCGGATGGTAGCAGCAATGTTATTTAGCCAGTAGCCAACGAAACAAACCATGCAGGAAAAATTAGCTGAGATTGCTTACATGGCCATGAAATGATAGCCCATTTCCCTCCTCCCCCTTTTCCAAAATAAATATAATGCCTTAAATTAACAACATAGAACATAGAAAAAAAAACATTTTTTGAAAATTATACATTAAAATCAACTCACCAACTCCTAATTTCTCCTCCTCTGTAGGTGCCCACATTTTGCTGTAGGTCGATGCTATATCCTCACAAATCTCAACCTCATTCCTGTATGTCGTGGGAGGATGATCTTTGGATGAAAGCTACATCACTTTTGAGTTCGGCCTTTCTTGTTCTACACTTCATGTCATCGCGAATGAAAAAGATCGTGAAAACAACCTCGAAGCCTGAGCCTGTGTGTCTCAGATCGGTTAGCTTCGCTCTTTCGACACAGCCTCCGCGCCAGCAGTTGATGCAGTCTCCAGTAGTGCACGGATATTGGATCTCCGAGCCTTATTACCGCAGGAGCATCCACACCGAAGCCAAACTAATTAGATGTATTTTTCGTGAAACCTCCTGAGAAATTGTATCCCTAACTCAATCCCTAAAACGGGATATATCTTAATTAGGCCTCCCTTAATTTCCGCTGTTTAAAACGCCATATAACGACTGCAAGGCTTGTGTGTGAGCTGGTACTACTGACGGAGAATTCGTATACGAGCCTACAGCGTATAAGGATGCGCCATCTTCACGAGCATCACATGACACAAGCTGTCAGCAACGTTCTATGAAGGTTCTGAAGATGCCAGCTGTCTTGTCGGGTAAAAGAGCGATCATTATTTCTCATTGGTTAAAGCTCATACACCTTGGCAATTGAGACATGTCTGTCTCTCTATCTGCCCCTATTGTTCGTTCCCTTAGCATATGAACAGTTTCCTCCTTTGAATTATTTGGATGTGGCTGTTAAGTGTCTACACAGTCACCATCTCGACGCACGCCATAAAAGACATGCACACAAGCTTGAAATGGGCTCTTGATCTAGGCTACCACTGATTTCATTTCTTATATCTTACTTTATTAAAAGTAAGATATAAGCCATATCAAAATTAATAAACACGGGATATTCCCATTTGACGCTCACGTGACAATAACATGGTTTAACAACGAAGGGTTGTGATTAAAGCTCTGGACAACCAGTAATAGTCCACTATAAATGAAGGAATGATTCACCATTCATTCAGCGCAGGGACGGACACTTGAATACATTCATTTTCAAAACTTGCTATTCATGTTTTCAAATTAAAAAGATGAGAGGGGTTGAGGTTTAGACGTAGCCTAGATATTACCAAACGGACTTTCTTACCATTCTATTGATAAAATATGTTGTGCATTTAACTTCGGTTGTATAGTATTTAATCTGCCTCGCTCTATGCGTAGGCTACTGTCAGCATGGACTGACTTGGTGATGCACATCACTGACTGCTAAGGCTTTAATATTCCAGTAAGCGTCTCTTTTCCCTCATATAACTTAAGTACAATGCAAAATCGTGTCCATGACCAAGAGATGACTACAGCCATGACTAAAGCCCTGTCCACAATGCCTTTAGACTGCTTGGGTTTGAAAGTCATGGACCTGAAATCTTACCTGTTACACCTTCAAACAACAGAACTCCCTTCTCTCATGAGAGAATGACAAGCATAGGAATAGAGAGTTACAAGTATAGAAGATTATAGGGACAAATCTATCACTTTCAGTGTGGAGAAACCCATTTAGAGGGGGGAGTAGACCCAACTTGATCATGGATTTTCTCCGGTGTTCAAAGTGCATAGTATCAAATATAATCAAGAAATCTATCTGGGATGGCAGCTTTTGGTGTGGGTGAAATCAATTTAATTAACGAGTCAAGTGTCTAGAGGGTGCCACACAGATGGCAGTTGAAACCTATATACTGTAATAGTTTATGAAGCTAGATACTTCATGACTGTATGTACACCTAGCATAATGACTGCAAGACAGTTTGTCATGCTTATTTTCAGAAATTATATGACTATTCTGACTGCTTTAAATTGGATTCTGAAACAGCACAGTACTGCATACCAGTCATCAGGACCACCATTAAAAAACCTGGCCTGGTAGTCAGTCACAGGGCAATAAATGTAGCCACTGTCCATAAAGGCATCGTCAGCATGACTGGGTTCGGGTAGTTAAAAGCTTCTCAGTAGAGGTCAGAGCAAACCAGTTCCCTTCCCTGTCAGTGAAAGAGGTTTGGACCACATACTTGCTCCTTTTTGGTAAACTAATTATAAATCAACATCCCAAAATTGATATGCTCTCTGTACTGGGAATGGTCAGTAATATATTTAAACCTGTCTGATCCTTAAGTCAGACACTTGAATTGTGATGCATGCCACCCTGTCAGTTTAGGTTTACTAGTTTAAAGAGCTGTCTTTAACCAAGTTAACACAGAGAAGACTGTGTTTTATTACATTTATAGAAAAATACTTTAGATACATACATTCTGCACAAGTAGTAAGGTCCAGGGTCTTTACATCAGTGTAGGCTTTTTGATAATTACATTATAAAGGGGAAATCATTAAGAAAAGAGAGAAAAAAAAGTAAAAGTAACACTGGAAAACAAGTGCAGAGAGAGACACCTGTGCAGCTCATCGCATGCTCAGCCTGTTCGAGGCAGAGTCCACGCTTTTAGTACACTAGCAAAACAGACGCGACTCGCTCAAGAAGTCGCTCACGTTTACTCATTCAAAACCAAACCAAAGGAGTAAAAAAACGAAACGAGCAAACACAAGCTGGTCTTTTTCAAGTGTTCTCCTGATACAGCATCAGCAGTGGTGAGCAGATCAGGTGAGCTCCGAGAGGCCTAGCCACCCCAGTGGTGTGGGGTGACGTCTCTTTCCCTCTTCCGAAATTCCCGATCAGCCATCAGCAGCTCTCACCAGGTCTTTTTCTCCCTCACTCGTTCAGAGAGAGGATGATGTCGTCCTCTAGATCAGAGTTGTCCGAGCTGTCTGCTGTATGGAGGAAAAACAAGTGAAGTTAGAACACACAAAACTGGTATGCGGTCTCATATTGAAATTGGACAAAAATATTAGACACCACCTACAAAACCACACAAGATTACGTATGTAATGCAAATAATTGATTAAGACACTTCCTACTCTTCAACAGCAGAAGGATTTTTCAGAAGTGGCAATCTTATCTTTTTTACACTAACCCACTGCACTCTGCATGCACTATATTTTCACTTTGTCAGACTTACTGTTATCCAGGACTAAATCTGCATCTTCATCATTATCATCAGAGTCATCGTCGTCATCATCATCATCTTCATCCTCTCCCTCTTCTTCAAGCAAACGTGCCACCTCTTCATCATCTGATGGAGAGAAGTCGTTGTCACCATCTTCCTCTTCCTCGCCATTGTTGTCGTTCAGCTCCGCCAAGATGGGGTCTGTTTCAATGTCATCCATGTCGATGTCGTCCATGTCATCATCAGAGTCATCGTCGTCATCATCATCTTCCTGATCGTCTTCGTCCTGCAGGTGAAGGTCAGAGTTAACATTGGCTGGGGGTCAATGTGCCATCCCTTGCCAAACAAGATCACATCATACTCTGATTTCTCAATTTTAAACTCCTCTACATCCTAGCCCCATTATCCATGACCATTAACATTTCCTGATGTCATAGTTGATACGGTTCTCAATATCTGATATAACTTGACTTTTCACCACATCTATGTATAGGGTTCCGATAAAAAAAATAGACAAGTATTTTCCATCACTGTGGTGGATATTCAAATTCCCTTAATTTTCTTCTCTGCAAGTATCCATACTTATAATGTAAACCTGCTCTTTTTTAACAATTGGTGTTGAACGGACTTCCATTAGGCCATTTTATACAATTAAAAAAACACTACTTGTGATTTTTATCCCCTACATTTCTTCAATAATGAAGATATGCTATATTGTTGTATTTTGTATACTGGTACCTCTGAAAAGCACTTTGACATTTACACATCTCACACTCACCTGGTCTTCCTCATCTTCCTCTTCCTCTGCCAAGCGTTGCCTCCCCACTTCATAGAGCCGACACACTGTGTCCATGTTTATTGCATCTTGGTTCTGTTAAGAAAGACAGATATCCACAGAAATATAACAATTCAACACACAACACACACAAATGATTGTTTGTTTGTTTGTTTTTTTCAGACAAAAATCTTACCTCTATTACGGCCAGGTAGCAATCTTTTGTGTCCGTGCACAGATCAAATATATTCCTCTTCACATCAATAGTGGCTGTGTTTTAAAAAATTAATGAAATTAAATTAAAAAATTAAAAACTTTCTAAATGTAAACTTTCTAAAATCATTTTGTAATGTTAGAAAAATGTAACATCGAAGGATTTAAAGGTAACCTGTTATTTTTTCTCAAATGGAAGCATAAAAAGGGGAGGAAGGGCAAGAGGGAGAAAGGAGAGGTAAAATATAATATTCACATCTGTATGAGCGTGCGTGCGTGCGTGTGTGTGTGTGTGTGTGTGTGTGTGTGTGTGTGTGTGTGTGTGTGTGTCTCTGTGTGTGTGTGTGACATCTACCGATGGGTTTGTAGTCTGTAGCATCAAATGTACGGAAGGAGGAGCCAAAGGGACTCTTCATCTGCTGCTCCAGCATGTCGTCATCATCATCAGCCTGCCGCATTGCTAGGAGACAGCGTCACACAGGCACAGGTTACCATGGAAACTCTGCTGAGTGCTTCCCACAGAGTACATTCTTACTCACAAAAATTCACCTTGCTGTCCTTACACCATAAATCTATAAACTGTGTGTGTGTGTGTGTGTGTGTGTGTGTGTGTGAGAGATAGAGATTCACCTGATGGGTGATGTAGGCCAAGTTTGTCACATTAAGATGATTCAATAGATATTACGTAGCAAGAAGCCAAGAGCCAAAGTTCAGTTTAAGACCAAAACAGTGCCGAGGTAAAACTAATTTATACATCATATGTGGAGAGCACTTAATCCGTCACTATATCATACCTGTGAAATATTTCACAAACAGCAGAAACCAAACATGGCTCGGAAAACACATTTTTGTCTTGCCTTGAATGTCATGAGCAACAAAAATTATCATAATGCTTAAAAGTATGTTTACCTCCATAGATAACTGTTCCGTTGTTATTGAACACAATTCTACACTGATCAAGAGCTGGGACTGTGTGAAGCAGGTGAAATGTCCGTAGATCCCACTAATACGTCTATTAAGGAGTGAATATCATTAGAGGGTGTCCAACAAAAAGACATAACGAATAAACAAACACACACAGGCAACACTAGTGGTGTGGGAAGGATACAATCTCTGTGTTGATGATGACCTCCTGGCCATTGGGATGGAAGACACCGCTGATGTTCATGTTAAACTTGTCGAACTTGTGGATGGCTTGAGCAGAGCGAACGTCCCATAAGACCCCGTCATTCAAGACCAGATCATCTGTGGAGTTGAACGTGGCACAGTTCTTCTTGTAGTTGTTCGCCAGGTCGGGGTTGTTCAGAGTGAGCGTTTTTTGGCCTGTCTGGATGTCGTATATCTAGTAGAGGGATAGTCACTTGTTATTTGGTAATCATATGCAGTTGTTGTTGTACATAGTGCTGTAACATAACAGCGAGTACTTACATGAGCGACATGCTCTTTTGTCCCGATGACCCGGTCTTGAGAAAGTTTACTGAACTCCACGTAATGATCGTCTAAAAAGGAATGCCTGAAATAAACATAAAATTGACGCTTGTCAACTTGTTTCATTCTCAGATACATTTTTATAGATAATGCATTTATCAGTAACGTTTAACAATGTTGACAACTTTGGTATAGGTAAAAAAAAATGATGTTTTTTTGCTAATAGGATGACTGCTAGTGCAGACTTTGTTGGCTGATGCAAAATCCCTACACCCTTATTGTGCATGCTCATCTAAAAGACCTGCTTATTTTAAGATCTTGTTGAGGAGAAACAGGTCACTGGTGTTAGCTGAAATCCCTGTCCTGTTTTGCTGGGATAGTCCATCTATGGAGAACTACTTTTAAAGCTCAGTGTGCAAAGTGGAGTCATGGGTTAAACACAGACTACCTAGGCACTCCAGCTGACAGAGCGCCATGTTCCATGTGCTTTAAGTAAGGCCCTCACGAATAAGTCATGAGGAGCCATGTACACGGCGGTCGAGCACAGCTAAGGCTCCGTGCTGACAAGGGGAAAATCTGCTCTCCCGCTTCCTCTGACAAACTCAGGGTTAGCTTGTCCTAGTTCTTACTTCCTGGAGCACATTTAGAGGAACAGGAGATGTGGATCTTTTACTACTAAAATAATAAAATAAAATAAAAAAAAATATATATATAAATATTCTGAATAAATGTATTCTGATAACATAGGTGTTAACATGGCTCCTGACTAAAATATTGTTTCTGTTCTTTCTTTAGAACAGCACTCCCCAGTGCTAGTGGACTCAAATGAAAAATACAACAATATTCCACGTCCTCTAGCTTAATATATAAACAGAGCAAAGATTCCACAGATAACATATTGCAGAAAATGTGGGAGGAGGTGAACATCAAGACTGACATAACATGAGGATATGCTAGAAAAAGAAAAAGAAAAAAAAAAAAAAAAGGAGTTGAGGGACCAATAGAGGGACGAAGGAGGAGGTCAGGAGGGGAGCAGAGAGGAGTGTGGGGTGCGCAGCCGAATATGAACTCACTTCATGATGAAGACGGATTTCATGCCCCAGAGGGCTGAGAGAGGGTAACTCCAAGATGCCGAGGTGAGCAGCAGAGAGCCATCCTGTGGGAACAATTACAGAGCAGTGGCGAGAGAGGGAGAGAGAGAGACAGAGTGTGAGAGTGTGTGTGAGAGAGAGAGAGAGAGAGAGAGAGAGAGAGAGAGAGAGAGAGAGAGAGAGAGAGCGAGAGAGAGAGAGCGAGAGAGAGCGAGCGAGAGCGAGAGCGAGAGAGAGAGAGAGAGAGAGCGAGAGTAAGAGGGAGGGAGAGAGTAAGGGAGAGTGTGAGAGAGAGAGGGGGAGAGTAAGGGAGAGTGTGAGAGAGAGAGGGGGAGAGAGACAGAGAGAGACATCAGTGGGTGCTGCTCTGACACATAAACAGTTACGTAGGCAACTGGAAACAAAGGAAGGAACTCTGGTCTATGATGCATCGGCTTCAAGCTTTTTCTAAACATGTATCCACATAAACAATAATCATATTAAACTAGTGAGTGGGTTTCAAAGTGAGTGTAACTGAAAGTAGACATTAAATAACCATTAGAAGCAGCTTTTCGCTTTTATTTTTATGGAATGCAGACTCAAGATGATATCAGGACCTGAATGGACAATGTTATGTTTTAGTGGTATAAAGAAGCACTCTCATTTTTTCTTAGTTCAAAACTTAGCAGTAAGGGGTTTAGGGTTCTCCTCCTTCTGATAATAAGTGACATGGGGTGGGAAGTAATTCAACTAGAGTGTTTTGTTTTGTTTTTTGGAGGATGTATTTTTGCTTCGTTTATTTAAATTTGAGTCTATGAATAATTTTGCACAAAATAGAAATGGTTAATGCACAGGTTGACTGGGGATGTAGAATGCCCTGTACATTTTGTGAGGTGGAATGTTACGTCTTTAAAAACACCATGTGAAACGCAAAAAAGTATTGTCATATCTCAACCAATTTAATGTGGGATTAGCTTTTCTTCAGGAAACGCATTTGCGCATATCTGACTCATTCTAGAGAGGAGGGTGGATAGGCTAACTATATCACTACTTTTCATAGTCAATTGAGGGGTACAGCCATCTTATTTCATAAAAGTGAGTGGTAATGGTAAAGTAAAGTAAAGCAAAGCAAAGCAAAGCAAAGCAAAGCATCTTAATGCAAAAAAAGCAAGTACCAAACAAGAAACTATTATTTTTTAACACGGGCTGCTTTAAGATTATAAAGTGATCTCACTCTGCACCTAAACACCAAGTGCTTGTATGCCTGAGGTAAAGGCAGCGCGTTTCTAAATCAATGTTGGTGGGATCCTTGTCTGTAATGTATTGCAGTTGTACTCAACAGCAACTGCAGTGCAATACAACGCTGCCAGGGGCTATGTGGGAATGCCCTTGAGATTGGGTAAACAGAACTGCAATAAAACACATTTATCAATTATGAACTCGTTATTAAGAACATAAATACATAAACCAAAAAAAAAATAATAATAATTTCAGTCCAACCACTACGCCTGAAGCACATCACTGTTTGGCTTCATGTTTGGACAGCTCAGAGAAGTGATCTGCTCGTTGGACCCTAAGAGCAACAGACTTGGACTCCACACATCCACACACACTGAGCTCCATCTGCCCTATTGGGCTCTCTCTCCAGATTCCTCTTTGTTTCAACCAAGCATATCTAACATGCTGTTCACTCATTTAAAACAAACATACTGATAACAAAGACAAACAGACCAAGACCGTTCAGAAAAGATTGTGAATTGGAAGAGGCTCTGAATAAGCCTGTTGGGCTTTCTTACTCTCCCTGGACTGCATTACTTACTTTTATCTTTAGTTTGAATGTTTTCTAAAATTGTGTGTGTGTGTGTGTGTGTGTGTGTGTGTGTGTAGGGGAGCAGGCTTACCCGGGAGGGTTCCAGGTGCGTGATGGCTGAGCTGTGGCAGTTGTAGCTGGCCTCCTCCTGTCCAGTGAAGACGTTGTACAGCTTGAGCTGACCGGTGCAGGTGCCCAGCATGAGGAAGCGCTCGCGCGCGGAGAAGGCACAGCACATGAAGCCGCTCTCGTCCTCGTCGGCCTCGCGGAACACCGAGATGGGCCGGAAGCGGCTGAAGATGAGGTGGCGGTCGAAGCAGCCGCCGTCCACGCCGCCGTACTTGGGGTAGACGGTGCGGCGCGTGAGGCGCGGGGCGAAGTTGGCGGGCGCCTGCCGGCGCTGCTTGGGCTCGGGGCACTGGTGTGGCGTGAAGAGGCTGAAGAGCGGGCAGGTGGTGACGGGGTTCTTGCAGCGCGCGTGCTGCTCGCGCAGGTACTCGGTGATGATGCTGTCCAGCGCGGGCGGCGAGGGCAGGTGGCGGTCCAGCTGCTTCTTCATGGCGGGGCTCTGGCTGAACGCGCCGTGGTCCGACTTTTGGCGCAGCACCCGCGGCTTGCGGCCAGCCACGCACGGCGACGGGCGCTCCCGCGTGAAGAGGATGCGGCCGATTAAAGGCGAGCCGTTGCTGTGAGCGCCGGCCTGAGGGGCGGCTCCCTGGGGGGCAGCGGCGGCGGCGGCAGCGATGGCGGACGAGAAAGAGGCGAAGGAGGAGGAAGAGGAGGGGAGCGGGGCAGCGTGGAGTTGAGAGGTGGAGGGCCGAGGCTGACCGTGAAGGATGGGGGACGTGGAGGCGTGGCTCCCGAGCCGCGCCGCCACCCCATTGGCCAGCCTTGGAGTCCTGGGGAGGATGGCGACCGGGGCGGCCGGCGCGGTCAGCGAGACGACCCCCGGAGCTGTGAAGGGCACGGGGTGGCTGTGGCTGTGCGTGTGCGCCAGCGGGGCCATGGGCAGGTCGGCCTCCTTGGTCAGCGTGGTGGCCGTGTCGTTCAGGCCCTTGGCCACCAGGTGGTTGCGGATGAGCAGCAGCAGCTCCTTCTCGGGGAAGGAGATGCGCGACTGCGCCACCACGCTGGCCCGCTGCAGCCGCGCCAGCGACACGTCGGTGCCCATCAGCAGCGGCTTGCCGGACACGCGCTCGATCAGCTCGGCCGAGTACTTGCAGAAGCGCACGTGCTCGCTGCGCTTGTCCTGCAGCACGGGCTCCTTCATCAGCGTCTGGATCTGACCGCTGCTGAAGAGCGGCAGCTTGCTGATGATCTGCCGCACGGCGGCCGAGCGCGCCAGGCCCACCAGCGCCTTGCAGGCCAGCGCGCGGATCTGGTCGGCGTCCGTGATGGGCATCTTGACGGTGAGCAGCGAGAGCAGCACCTTGATGCCGTTGTTGGACTGCACCACGTTCCACATCTTGGCCAGCACGCTCTCGCTGGCGCGGTTGCTCTGGGGCAGGCGTCGGCGCGGTGTGCCCCCCATGAACTTGCCGATGCTGGACACCCGCTTGTCGGGCGCACACACGCAGTTGATGACCACCTGTAGCGCCGACTTCTGGATCTCTGCATCGTTGACGAATACCTCACCCTCAGCCACAACCAACACAATGCTCATGCCTGTGGTGCACACACACACACACACACACACACACACAAACAAACACACACAAACACAAACACAGTCGTTTACAACCAACACCTTCAAGGGAGATGAATAATACACCTGTAAAATGTATATTAAGACAAAGAACATAAATGTTTTGCTGACTGAATATGGAATTACACCAAAAAACATGTTTATGACATTATTGTCACTTTGACTTCTACACTACAATTTATACAGACAAAAGGATGAACAGTACTTAATTCATGTACATGCACCTAAGTTAAAGGAGTTAAGTACAGCCTTGACCCTCAGATGACAAATATTAAGCGGTTGTGCCAACTACCAAGGTGTCTGAAGGGACCTAGGATGTGTTCTTTTTTATAGACTCTAATTTGTGACTGCAACTTATTAGGTCAAAGCCCAATGTGTTCTGTTTGCAGTCTTGTTGGTCAGCTCAACCTTGAGGACATCAAGCAAGATTCTGTACTAGCATCAAACCTTATATGGGAACCTCCAATTAGCGAGCTGACAGAAATTCCCTTTCAGTTGATTCACTCGGTACAACACAGATTGTATAGGATATCACGCCCCTCGCTGAGCCAGACCGGCAAGGGTCTGATACCCCATACGATTAGTGTTACGTACCGCGTGAATCTACTGAGAGGGAACAGTGGTGATACGGTGTCGACAAAATGGATGCGGAGAGGAGGGGTGACGTGAAAGAAAGTGGACAAGGGAGAGACTGGCTGGACTTACTCACCTACGGTGGAGATGGTCGAGCCTCCCTCGTCCAGCACGGCCACTGAATCAGCCAGCATCAGCTGGGTCTTAGGCACCACTGTCAATATGCTCAGGATGTCCAGCGCGTAACGCACCGTGTCACTCCTGAAACGCACACAAACACAGCCGATGGCACCACATCACTTTTTGTCACTACAGAACAGGACTTGTGCAATCCTATTCTGCAGAAAGACAGCATGGCAACTGAAACACAGTGGTTACCTATGGTAAAGTTGATCATGACAAAAACATGGACCAGCAAATCAATCGATCCTATGCTACAGTACATGGGGACCGTAAACCGTTGTAAACACCAGGCCACCGTACTGAAGAACCCCCTCATATTCTAAGCAAGCTAGATGGACAATGCACGCCAATCGGAAATGCATGATAGGACACTCACGCTAGTGTTCCAAAATTTGGCCAGCACATTATTCTACGCATAGATCGATGCATTTATGTCACTTGCAGACTATGAAACAGCCCTAATGGCCTTCCTACAGGAAAGTGCAACATGAGTTGCTGGTGCTCCTTTTCAGCCCTTACCTGCCATAGTAGGTCCTCCAGTCACAGGCAATTGAAATGAGCTGCAGCAGAAGCTGCACACAGGACAACTTGTGGAAGACCTCGGCTGGCTCCCAGTAAAGACGTACGGGCCCAAACTCAAACAGGAACTCCATCATCTCAACCACCTGCTCGTGGGTGTATGTGCACGCCTGAGCACGTGCCACGTGTAAACACACACACAAACACACACACACAGGTGATATATTTAAGTACAAAATGAGATTAAACAAATTACTAATCACAAAATACTAATGACATTAAAACTCCAAGTACCCTGATTAAAAGAAATATGGAATCATAGTACTCTGCATATGGGTGTGAAAGTAAATGTGCACGCTACCTTGTAATAGGGCTGTGGGTGGATTGGAGCTCCCCCTTCTGTGCGCTGCAGGGACTGCTTGACCTGCTCCACCTTGATGGCCAGGTGCGCCTCAAAGTACCTACGCAGGGCCATACAGGTGTGTTTGGCTGTCTGTCGGCTGGAGAAGATCTCGTCATCACTTAAGAGTGCACCTTGATCCTCTGGGTTCAAGATCTCCAGAGTACTGATCTATACACACACACAAACACAAATTCATAGTTAACAGGCAGTCCCAGCTGTGCAGCATTATGAATTGCCATACATCTTTTATAATGTCAGATAGCTAGTCTTTTTCTCTTATCTACTTATGTGAAATAGTCCGCTCCCAAATAGCTATGCGCTAACTTGGTCCAGCCTATTTAATCGCACTGATCAGAGATTCCTAAGGTTATTGCCGACTTTGCCACTAACCTTTGCAAACTGATAATAAACCGCATTGGCAGTAAGGAAACAATGTATTTAACCTTGCTGTAGAAAATCATAGATTCCTCCACCATTAATTCTTTGATGTTTACTGGCATTGCTTGCTACCATCGTTTTATTGCTTCCTCTAGTTCTACCACTACCACTTTTGATTAAAACTGTAATGTCATCTCCTCTGGTCGCTGATGGCCCGCCATCCCGATGGCTGAGAGAAATGTAAGTGCATTGAAAGTAGCCAGACCAGTATCTCAGTGAAATAAATGAGCCAAGACACAGGCAGGAAGGGCCAAGCTAATGGTGGCATAGACCATGAACCACATTAGACTTTTCTTTTAGATGTTGCATCAATGGGGCCATACAATTGAACAGTGTGTATATCTCTGCATCTTTTGAAAAAAATCTAGTTGAGCAATTCAATTTTATTAAAACACAGCTATCCCCAAAGTTTTGTCAGCAATTTAGTTTTCAATAGTTGCATAGGTTATGGTATAAAGCCTACCTGAATCATGCATCCATGTGACAATATTAGGTTGTGGTGTAAAACATGCAAAACAATAGACTTTCTTAATAAAATACATAAATTCAAGCACTTTCAATGACCCATGTCTATTTTCAAAAATGTTCAAAATGACTTTTTCAAATTCACAAACTTTCCAGGACTTCAAGGACCAGTGAGAACCCTGGGTTTCACTTTTACTTCAAGACCATTACCAGATTGACGAGACGACGCAGTCCATCCTGCTGGTCAAATAATTCCAGAACAGCCCGGAAAGAGAAGGAGATGGAGAAGAACATGGTTGCATGGCAACAGCCTGAGGCATGGGAGCATTCCAACAGCCACAGTGTGTACTTCACCACCTCAGAGAGGATGGAATGGGGGAGCATACACACCTGTCAAACACACACATAAGAAAGCGTGAGAAGGTACCCGTGTCTGTGTGTGTGTGTGTGTGTGTGTGTGTGTGTGTGTGTGTGTGTGTGTGTAAACACAGAAGTACATACCCGCTCCATGGCATCCTGATTATAGGCCAGGTAGTACAGACACAAGGAAACGCCGGTGGCCGCCATTGAGGGCCGTGGGATTTCCAGAAGCTTCTGCACTCCACCATGAGCCACAAACTCCGCCGCAAACTTCTTGTGTAGCAGCAGGGAGGCCAGATACTGAGATAGCAGAAATAAAAGAGGGCAAGATTACAAGCTGAGCTTGGCTTACATGTATTTCTTTGAGAAGCTCAAAAGGGTGTTTTCTAGCATACATTCATAAAATAAAAAAAAAAACATACCTTGAGGGCTTCGAAGGTTAACTGCACGTCATTGGTCTGTTTTAGATCCATGTAATGCATGAGAAGCTGTCTGGCTCCCAGCTGCATGAACACCGCCAACAGCTGTACAGAGAGCAACGCATTTTGGGTCAAACTTCACGCATGTTTGAGCGTGTGTGTGTGCCTGTGCCTGGGTGGGTGTGTGTGTGTGTGTGTGTGTGTGTGGTGTTGGCCGACTCCCTCTGACGTGAAGAGCGTATGGACTCACCTCCTGGTACTCGCCCAGAGGGGTCAAGTACTGCAGAATGAGACGCTGTTCAATGGCAGGAGTGAGCGGGTCGAGGTGGTAGTTCTGACCAATCACCCAGGGGCTCATCTCTGACCAGCTGCTGTTGCTCAGTTCACTGAAGCTGCGCTCCGGCTCCGACAGGGTGAAGTTCAGCTTCTGTTTCGCCTTGCGGCCGTTTTCCCGTTCCGCCCTCTTCTGCGCGAGCCTCCCTCCCTCGACTCGCCCGTCAGACTCATCCGGTCCAGGAGACTCGCTCTCGAGGCCCTCCGTCTTGGGGAGAGGCTTCTTGGCCGAGTTAGCACGACTGCTGGACTTCTGGCCTGACCCGAGGCTAAAGGGAGACTCAATGATGGGCTCCAGTCCGAAACAATCTGCACTTTTCACAGGGCTCTCTTCCTCTTCAACCTCTCCCACCACCCCACATTTGTCCATTCCGTTCTTGTCTTCAAAATTGGCACAGTCCACTGTCTCCTCATCCAGAGGCAACAGCGGCTCCAGACTGGAGGCCTTGCGAGGGCTCGGCCTCCTGAAGTCCCGCCTGTTCTCCACCTCTCGTTCTTGCAGCTCCCGCAAGCGCTGCAACATCAGTGGCACCTTCAAAACAAATGACACAATAAGATTAAGCAAAATAATAGCAAAAGTTAGGGTGTAGATTAACTGATTCAGCATCTGAACACATTACACACACACACACACAAAATATGTATACAATTCAGTAATGTTACTTTTGGGCCTTACATTTGTTTACTATCTCCTGTGAAGTGGGAGTGTAAACACCTGATTTGTGTGTGTAGTTGTGTGTATAATGGAAGCCAGTGAATAGGGGGCTGTAAATGTCTCTCCCTCATGCCTTAACAGCTGTGCATCTGTACCCATAAGTTTTGCCTACTCGCTTGCCCAGTACAATTAACACAATATAACAGTGTATGTAAATGACCTACCAGTACAGAGTTTTCTTCACGGTAGTTGGCAGCAATGTCTTGGTTCTCCATAGCTCCTGCTAGGAGGCCCACAGAATAGATCCTCAAGGGCTGCTCTGCCTCCTGAGCCCATTTGAACAACTTTTCCACAATCCCCTCCTACACACACACACACAAAATCATGTCCATGGTAAATGCTTTGTGTGACTGTATGTACCTAGGCTGGTATAAACAGAGAGCATATTAACTTATTATATGATGATACATAATAAAAAAAAAAAGAAATACCTTCTCCTGAAATACAACAGCGGTTTCCAGCCCTGGCATGATGTTCAGCAGGAGGCGGCAGGCAGCTGTGTTGAGGGTAATCTCCCTACTGGTCATCACATACGCGTTCACCAGCTTTACACAGAGCCAGAGACCAGTGATCAGTGTCAGTAAGACATTCTCCACCAAATTTGTTAAACACATATATTATAATATTAATGTATTGTATTAATACATAATATTTGTAATAAAAAAGAAGGGAAAAAACATTGACTACATGATACATCCCCCTCTCTCGCATCCACATTTTCACTGAAACAGAAATGAAGTAAAATGAAAACGAAAAAAAAAAACACAATACACACAGCAGATACTACATTCATGGAATGTAGCCTAAATTACACACATAGCACAAGCCAAAACTTACAGCGTTCATAAAGTCATCATTCTTGAATAGGATTTTCAGCAGGTGTCCCAGCATGCACTCTGGATCAGCTCGTCCTACAGAACAGACACACAAACCATCATAGCGTAACCTTTTCAGAACACTTTCAGATCTACCATTTAAAACATGAATGACAGGCTATTCTGAGTAGGACATTGGTTTGAAAATGTAATTCTTTGCCAAGACGAGCAACCCAGGTCTGAGGACATTGGCAGCCAATGACTAGAATTCATTGAATTTTAAAGGTATTACATTAAAATATGAATATTTCTGAGAGGCTTCCCTTTTCATTGGTCATTGTGGACATATCATTATAGTTAGTGGTCAATGCAGTTAGTGTTGGCAGAGTAGACAGCCCATAAGAGTGGATTAAAAGTGTTCGTGTTTGCAGAAGTTACCTGGGTGACGGTCATCAAAGGGGTCAGGGTCGGCTTTTCGGTACTCCTCTGTCTCTCTCTCCACCAGTTCAGAGATCCTGCAAATAATCAAGATTAATGTACCACTTTAAGTCATACACAAAGCGCCTGACAATACAATTATGTGCTTCTACAAAATATTTCCTGTATTTCCCATTTTTCTACTTTGAATATAGTAAGCTAATCAACTAATCCCCAATAGAGAGGGGCATCAAAAAAGGTTTGTGTGGGTGCGCATACTTACTTGGTCAAGATAGCCACTAGAACTTGTGTGGTTCCCAGTTGCTCTCGGTCCCATTGCTCTAACAGAGAAGTGAGCTCAGCCTTGGAGTCCACACTGGCCTCGGCCGCCCCTGCCATCCCCCTGACTAGAGAAAGATACACAGAAACCCAACAGTCAGAGAGATACACAGACACAACAACAACTAAGAGAAAGGTATCACATGGTCAGGTTAGAGCTTTTCGATCATCTGGAGCAACTGGTGTTTGTGAGCCTAGATACATCCTTCAATGAAAAACGATGGACCATCAACAGACTTCGTTCTCGACAGATGCAACTGTACAAAGCCAGTGTTATTAGCCTGACAGCTGCGCTGTGCTGCAACTCCAAGCAGTCAACAGGTGAACCGCTTGCTGCTTACTGGCGCGCAGTCAATTTGCAGTTTTGGACTAAACTCAGCTCCAAGTGCTATATATTAAATTTGTTTGACAACAAAGCCCAGAACGTTGAAGGTTCATTAGTTTGTTTTTCCATTCGCCCTTCAGAAATAAACTATGAAAGGTTTCTGATAAGCGGGGTACGAACTGAACCGCTGTTCAGATTGTTATTCAACGTGCAGCCAGCCATGCGTTGACAGCTAACGTTGCCATCCAATTCTTAAATTTGCTAATACAGCACTTAAGCGAATAACAATGAAATATTAAGAAAAACGCAACAATCAACTCTCCTTTAAACGTACATGTAAACGCAAGACAGCGTGTTAAAATCTCAGGTTAAACATTTAGCTCGAGTTCATGACATCTACGTAAACATCTGGCTAGCCTACAGTTAACATTGTAACTAACGTTAGCCAAATAGCTAATTGATGCTATCGCAACACTGCAATACAAAAATGTCAGGTTGGTAGGTATGAACAACTAATGAAGAGCTAACCAACTTGAAAGCTAATTAGGTGGTCAAGCAACCATAACGTTGGAGTAACATTACCGTTAGCTATCGTTAATCCATGCTTGTGACCGGGCCACGAAATAACACCCCAAGTAGAGGTATATTGTGAAACCACTGATTTTGTCGATATTGTCTTTGCCAGGGTGACATTAACGTTACGTTGCCCGCTAGTACCTTAACATACAGACCCTTCAGCCAGCTGACCGGGCAGCTAACGTTTCATACTGAGAGGGAAAGCCTAGGCTCATGGTCTAGCAAGCTAAAACTGGCATTGCTAAATTCATCGGTGACAGTTAAACAACATATTAGCTGGAGCCACAAATCACATTTAGTTGGAAAACTAACACAGATGCTGCATGCAAGTTATAAAAAGCAACGTGGCATGGCGAAATGCGCAAAACGTGCCAGCTTGTGTGTAGCTACAACTAGTTAGCTAACGGCATACAAGGCTTTGGCTGAAGTCTTTCTGGCTAGGTAGCTAGGTTGCTTGTCAACTCGAAAACGTGCTAACCAGCTAGCTGACTTGCAGGCTGTTCTACGATCGTGAACCAGCGGTATAGTGCCTTACTGTTTCGTCCCGCTCAATCTTCCAACTTTACAACCCACTCCAGGAGTGACACTGTGTGTCCAAAGGGACACAACACCTAGTAACGATTCTATTTCAAATAGAACACCTAATAATGATTCCGTTTACAGAACTGGCTTTATGATATCACTTATATCAGCACTGTCGTGTGCGCCAAGGTTTATTATGGCCACCACGTTCTTTACGTCACATGTTCGGCGACTGTCGATCCCGCCTCCTCACCCATGACCTTTACCATAGAATCCTCCATGTCAAATAGACCGAATTGGTAGCTATATTTTTGTCTTACTACATTACAATTAGTTACCGATAACATAAGATGTCCATGTGATGTTGTTATGCTTATACATGATGTGCTAATGAACAAAAATGAATGCTCTTTGTCCGTGGATAGTTTTGGGATCTTCAAAAAGCGTCTAAAGACTCTACAAGATCTCTTGAGGCTAGGCCTACTTTGTATCTAATTGCCAGAGCTTGTAGAATTGCTGATTATATTATGGTGTTATTATTCTGTAAGATTATATTTAGTCTATTAGTAGGCTGATACTGGTATTTTTTATTTAGGCTATATGACTTTACTTTAAGCTGTTAATTTTAGTGTTGATATTGGTTAATAATGTATTGATACGTCGCTTTGGACAAAACTGTACGCAGTACTTTTTTTTTTTAAAGCAGTGGTTCTCAACAAGGGGCGGGGCCCAAAAGGTGGCGTCAGGAAGGCAAAGAAAGCCTTGAGTTAATGAGAAAGGCTATTTCAAGCGCTAATGAATGTTTGAGCCATTAGAATGCTTCAATAATCAAAGTAAAAGTAATTACACTGTAGTAATTACTTAGTAATCATTCAAATAGCACGAATAACACAAACAAATTCATTACACAGCAATAGCTTTTTTACTATGGATATGGTAATAGAAATGGACTGAAAATCTGTGAATCAGCTTGGGTTATTTGAGGATCATTGGAACGGTTTCACAGAAGATAGAGAGGAGCCTGCACACCTTGATAGGTTACACTGCAGGTGCAGCTATTTTGGACAACTTCAGAGTAACAGAAAAGAAAAGTGCAACATTGCTTATTTACTGATGAACTGACTAACATCAGTTTATCAATAAATCGGTTGCATCATGGAGCAAGCGTTGTTGTAACTTTCTTTTCTGATTGTTGGAACGATAAAAAATATTTTTGAATATATGAGATCTAATGGAAAAGGGTTGGCATGAGTATAAAGTTATAATGAATGATTGATGACTGGCAGATTATCACGTCTCCTAAAAGGGCCCTGGGATGTTTCTGTGAACACAGGGGAGCCTTGGGGGCAAAAAGGCTGAGAATAACTGATACATAGATTAAAGCGATGGTTCGGAGTAATTTCACTCTAGGGTCCTTTGCACCATGACCCCGAGCCAAACACCCTCCCAGAACCTGTTTTCCCTTGGTCAAACCCTGGTCGAGCAGCGCTGTCAGAAACGAATGACTTTCTGCAGGCACTAATTGAACCAACTTAGTATCTCGTAAATTACCCCACTAATAATTCCCAGAATGGTGCGAAACTTCTACAGTAGTACAACTATGTTCTTTACTCATAAAACGAGGCATTGGAAAGTTTGTAAGTGCACCATGAGTTTATTTAAATAACACTTGCCTGATGATTACTACTGATACTGAGTACTTATAGTTAAGGGTGTGGTGAGGATAATATTAGCCATATAATATCTTGCTATCATATTGTTAGGTATATTGCCAAGGCAATATTTTCAGTTCAGTATTTTCATAAACTACTAAACATAGAATGTGTGCAATATTTTGTTTTTGACACATTGGAGATCTACAATTTAACCCCTAAAAAAATGGTTTCTAAGTGTTTTGACTGGAACCCTGGTGTGTCCTCCAAATAACCATAGACTATTAAAATGAATTTGAAGATGATACCAGAATTATGTGTCTTTTAAAACATACTTTTCAATAATTTCTTACATACTGAAACATGCTCATTTTTGCACTGTATGATTTGGACTGTTGTGGGTCTAATTCAACGAAGCACCAATGAAGGAAGGTGCCTGCCTGATATCCCCAGTTAAATGCTCCCAAGGGTTGCTCTGTTGGTGAAGTTTTTGCCCACAAAGGTTGCTTTAGTGATTTTGTTTTTTGATGGTAAATAAGCTTGGTTGCTGATTGGACACTGTAGGAAATTCCCTACCTATTGCACAAAGAATGTAACACCTCTGCCGTGCAGTGGCAGCACCAAATATTTTTTTTTTGCAGGTGCTATGGGGGAGCTTGGCTTTTTACCGAGGGTGCTATGAAATGAGGGTCATGGTTCTCTACTACATTTGGTTCTCTTGGGGGCGCTATGGCTAATCCAGGGGGAGCTATAGCGCCCCTCTGGCGCCGCCCCCTGCTGCCGTGTATCTGGAAAAAAATACTTTATGGACCACACTTTATGGACCAATTAACCTTACCAAGGAGCCAGTAATCAAACTTAGTATCAGTATCAGTCTGTCAGCTTTTCACTCACATAACTGTATCAATGATTATTTAATAATTGCATTGTTTATATATATATATATATATATATATATATATATATATAGACGTTTTGTTTTTGTTGTTGTTTTTTTAGTTTCTACTGTTTGATCCTGGTCTGCAGGGCACATCATTACTCCATATTAAACTAATATGCCATCGGTTTTCACTCTCACTTTCTCACCCTTTATCTTGGATCAAATGACAATGTCCACATTTGATCCATTGGGACAAGTGTGCATTCATTCTGCATTGGTATAAATATGCTAGTCTTGCGTCACAGTTGGTCTCTTCCTCAATAAGACCACTCACAACATTTATATCTATTGAGAGACCATATCACAGTATACACAAGTAGGCCAGGGTCTTAATATTCTGCTGAAAAGAGCATTTCCCTTTTACAGCATTGTGTTTTTCTTAAAATATCACACCCTTATTGGCCCACAATATATTGATAATTTCAACTGTGACTCTGACTACAAGTGAATTACACAGGGAGAAATCTGACTTTTCACGTAATTTACTATCAGAGTAAGTCTATATACTTTTACTTAGATATATAGATAGATAGTTAGATAGATACTTTATTGATCCCCAGGGGAAATTCAAGACTTAGACTTGTTTCTTTCTACCTTTACCGGAACAATATCTTACCTTTTTTCCAAAAACGCAGGTCTATCCGCAACATACTGGATCTGTTTGAAGTTTTTAAATGTGGAAAACATTCTGTGTGGGCTATGGCCTTTAATTGAGTTTAAAATGCAACTTTGAAACATGCAAAAAAGTGACAGGTGGCATACTATGATAGCATGTTATCAGTATCTACAGGGGTAGGTGTGGCTTTTTAGAGACACACACAACTAGAAAAGTAAAGGCACACATTTGCTGACAGAAGGTGTAGACTGAAGAAGAGTATAATATTATTAATAATATAGTCTTCTTCAATATAATAATTTATTATATCAAACTTTGATAGAGTTTATGTCTGACAAACGTTTAAAGGTGGAGGTTGTGGTGGGGGGGCAGTCACGTGACAATCAGTGTAAGCACTACTACAGTACTACTACTACTACAGGTATTACCACTACAGACTGTGTAAGGTGTACGATGTATAAAGTTGAAGGGGCCCCACACTTTCCAACGTTCTGATTTTACAAGCATATTGTTGTTAAAAACAAGTCATGGTAATGTTACTTTGGTATGAGAATATTCTAGAATTATGGCCTATGCCATAATGCCATTGCAAGGCTGAAAATGTAGCTTAGGATTTAGAATTGTGAAATACCCTAGGTAGCCTACCAGAACAACTTTGAGCTCGATAAGTAGGCTAACCTTTGGCTTTTCTAAATATGTTTAGTGTGAAAATGTTAAACATCCATGGCATGTCCATGTTGGTAAGAGAATGACTAAAGAAGCGTCTATGAAGATATAACGTTATGATCACTCTTGAAATATTAGTTCATACAAAACACTGTTTTTATTCAAGTCCAGAGTGCACTTTACAAATGTAGAATGCAAGGCAGGAGCAGGACATAAAATAAACCGTATATGACGTCACATACAGCCTCATTCTCACCTCCTTCCTGACTCCGCACAGCTGTTGCTGGCTGTCCAAGTAGAGCAGTAGTGGTCGATCCCTCTAAGCCGAAGACAGGCTAATTTTAATAACTATCTTGACAGTTATATTCATAATATCCATATAGTGTCCGTGTACATCAGACAGCCTTCCGAAGCACTGGGATATGGCCAGGCAAGAACAGATCCTGCTGCTAGACCCACCACATGAGCTCAAATTTAGAGGTAAGGAAGGTTGTTAGCAAGATAGGTGTGCTAGCTTGCTAGCTGGTTAGCAACGGGTAGGGCCTGTAGGTGCTATTTGCGAGTCATTTTGGCCACACCAGCATTCGTACAAAGCTGGACATATACAAAATGTGCCGAGTCAGTTATTTCAGCAAAACACATCCGCAAATGTCTTTTGTACTTGTCATGGTTATTTCTAATTAACCCATCCGAAATTATATGTAATTATAGCTAGCTAACGTTAACTAGTCTCTTGCGTCCAAGTCATTGGTTAGGTTATATCGCTGGCTAGCAATGATAGAGGGAGGCCGCGGTCATTTGCCTGCCCTGGATACTTGGTCTATTCAACGCTAACGTCAGCTCACTACATACAAAGCCCGCTCAGAACAGATTATTTTAGTCTACTGCAGTTGACGCTGTAAACTGCTGATTACTTCATGCATTGAAATGGTGTTTTTAATGCAGTATAGTTAGCTATGCGCAAGGGAAAATTGTTAGCATAGCTAGCAGTCTGCAATGGCTAACCAGTACATCACTAACATTATCCTGGTGGTGCCAGCCAAGCGGCTCTCTTTACAGCACCTTTTTGGTTATATAGCGGTAGCTATGCTAACCTTAGCGCTGATCTGTTGACATTGTTGATTTGCAGAAAATAACAGCAGACTAAGATATTTGATATCACATTGAGTCGAGGTAAAGATGATGGGGAAAGGATATAAACGGTCAAATACGTGATATTACGCCATAAACGTTACTGTCATTTGAGGTTCCGATGCAACTTCCATTATTGTTGGAACAATTTGGCTTATGGACATATTTACACTTAATTATTGTCTTCCTGTGTTTGAGTCTCCGTTTGTACGTTAGGTAAACTGCCTAAATCCCCCTTCAGTTGAGTACATCTAATAGAATTTGGATATAGTTGCCCTTTCAAAATTTTGGGTGTGAGAATGTTGGGTTCACCTTTTCTTAATTACCTTCCATTACTTTGATATTAAGCTATCAGTGTAGACTCAGGGCCCATGAGATAGCTTAGTGAAATGTAGGTCTACTGCTAAGCAGCATGGATAGGTACTGCCACCAACACAGAAAATGTCTCATTGTCTTGGTTGACTGTTTTCCCACAGGTCCATTCACAGATGTTGTCACTGCAAACCTAAAGCTTGCAAACCCCACAGACCGGAATGTGTGTTTTAAGGTGAAGACCACTGCACCACGGCGCTACTGTGTGCGGCCAAACAGTGGTGTCATTGATGCTGGGACCTCCATCAATGTATCTGGTATGTACACATGTAAAATCATTCTAGAAACTGTTGTTTATAAACGAAGTGAATTTTTTTTTCAAATATGGATATGTTTGCTCAACCACATCTGCATTCACATAGTTCTGTCACACAATTAAAGTAACTGCTTACTAGTTTTGTTTTCCAGGATAAAACATGAAATATAAAGAGCATGAATTAAACTCCAAATAACTACCACAAGATTTGTCACAGTTAGATATGAATAATATTTAAACTATTCAATTGTGTTGCTTTGATTATGGTTGATGGCTATGTGTTTTTTTTTTAAAGTTATGCTCCAGCCCTTTGATTATGACCCCAATGAGAAAAGCAAACATAAGTTCATGGTGCAGTCAATGATGGCGCCTCCAGACATGGGAGACATGGAGGGAGTGGTAAGTGCCCGCCTTCAGATCTTCCCTCAGGGTCTAAAAGCCCTTGTTTTTCTGCTTTCTGAAGAAAATGACCAAAGACTCCAGCCTTGACCTCATCTGTCAGCTTTTAGTATTTGTATAATATCCTAAAGCAACAAAACAGCAATTGGTTTATTTGTTACTAGTTGACAAAGAATTCTATACATTAATTTTCAATTATTGGAATTGCATATGTGGTCAAATTAAATTCTGACACTAATAACATGCTATACTAATCAGCTTGTCTCCTTGTCCCCACAGTGGAAAGAGGCGAAACCGGAGGAGCTGATGGACTCTAAGCTGAGATGTATGTTTGAAATGCCCTCGGACAGCGATAAGACTGTAAGTACTTTTCCTGACATCACACAATTTATCTCATTTCTATTTCATTGATCTTATTTCTAAAAGCGATAGAAATGTCCCTTCTTCTCCTTCTGTCTGCCTTAACCCCACATTCTCCTTCATCAGCATGAAGGCGACAGCAACAAGATCCTGTCCTCCTCCTTGCTGAAATCGGAATCCTCCCTGCCGAAGTCCGCCAGTGCCTCGCTGGACGATGGGGAAGTGAAGAAGATCATGGACGAGTGCAAGCGGCTTCAGCTGGAGGTGCAGAGGCTCCGTGAGGAGAACCGACAGTTCCGGGTAAGAGGCCACTATAGTTCTGCCTTTCATGACGGCTCACATCCCCCATTAGACATGCATGGGCCTCTTCATTACAACTTAAACTAAGTGTCCATGACAACTGTGTTAATTAATGCTTTTGTTTTTATTTATTTTATTTTTTTCTGCCTTCCTCTTGTCATATACCTGTCCCCATTCTCCAGGACGACGACGGGCTGAGAAGGAGGAAGAATGTGGCTGCCTCTGCCCCCATGTCTGCCCCGGGGTCGGGCACTGCTCTGAGGGAGGAAGGGCTCACCACCCGTGTGCTGGCGTTCTGTGTTCTCTTCTTTGTCATCGGCGTCATCATCGGCAAACTGGCCTTGTAGGCAGCAGGGCCGTGGGGCCTGAAGGCAGCAGCATGCTTTAGGATGGAACAGACAGAATGGGACGGGCCGAGGGGGGGAGTGCCCTGTCACGGCTTTCATCCATTAGATCAATTATTTAAGATAACAATTTGGAGAGGTAATCAGTTATATAATGAAAAAAGAAGACCCAAGTCACAGATCTTGCCTTTTAATCATAGTGTACCCCCCCACCCTTTCACCTAGATACTCTTTTAAAAACCCCTCCCTGCATCTCTCCATTTCACCATCCCTCTCTTTTTCCTACCTCCCTCTTTATCCCCTGTTCCTTTTTTGCACAATTATGTTTATTTGGGGGGAGCGGGGCTGGGGGTTTTGGGTGGTAAGTTTGTGTTAATAGACCTTTTTTTTTTTTAAAGATGACTGAGGTTGCCCTTTTACATCCTGGTTGAAAAAGGTGTTGTGTGTAATTGTTCCTGAGGTGTTTGATAGGAGGGCAGGAGAATGGAATGCTGGGGGAAGGCTAGCGTATGTGTCATCCTGTGGTTCTGATGGTTGTAAAAAGTTGAGTTGGCGGACTCCTTGTGTGAATGAAATGTCACTTCCTCTGTAAACACTGCACTGCACTTGTTCCGTTTGTATTAGTTAACGGCCATGTTTCAGTAATGAGAGATGGCCATTGTTTTTTTTTGTTCCTCACGTTTTTTGGTGTGTGAGTGATTTCCTGTAGACTCCTGTGCTGACACAACAGTGTAGGGCTGCACAGGAACCCTGTTCTAGCCGAGGGGCAAAGATTCTATGACAAATCACACTTAGGTTTCACCATTTTCACTGCAATATACTTTATGGCAAACAACTGCCCCCTGAGGCTGCCCCATGTCTCCAGAGGTGGTGCACCTCATATACACGAAACAAATACACACACATACACATACGCGCGCACACACACACACACACACAAACACAAGAAAGAGAGCAATGACTTGGGTGCCGTCCATTCAAAGTGCTCCTCCTACTTGGTTTTATAACATCTACATTTGTTGCTTCTGCATCTCATGTGTACTGTAATTATTAGGCTATTGTCATTGTTTCCTCTTTTTTTGTATTCATATTAGCCATAACTGTAATCATGAGCTTTGTAAAGAGCTGTATGCTAATGGACTTCTCACTGTTTCTGGGGGCATGGAAACATTTGGGGGGCTTCCCTTGTGTTTAAAAACGACATTAAATACTGTCTATTCCAAAGGGACCATCTAATCACTAGCTCTAGGTTTGAGTGTTGTTTTTTTCCTGAAGTTGAAATATGCATATTTGTAATTTAAGCAGCAATGTATTACAGCGGGAGATCCCTTCACACATTACACAGTGGAGGTCACTTTGGAAGGTTGCCAGGCCAGTTTAACCTGGCCTTGTGTAGAACTACAGTAGATTGAACTGTTTAAAATTTCTGGTTGTAGTATCAGAGTCCACAACAGGATTTGAGTTGTGTGGGACTGAAACTGTTTGCATGACCCCAACAATTCATCATGACTGTAAACATGATCCTAGAACACAGATATGACCTGTTTAAGAAATATATGTACTGACATAGGATGTAGCTTATGTAAAACTGTTTTTAAACCCATTTATATCTTTCCAAGTGACAGTCCGTGTAGGGAAGACCGTATAATTATCAAGAGGAGAGTGTGTAACCACAATATTTAAGCAGGAGTTCTATCTAGAAATGAAATAAACACTGGAATTATGTTGAGAGTAGGGATGTATTTAGATGGTGTTATGGGTTGAATAAAACTGTCTAAGATAAGTGTTTGCTTTCCAGGGTAAAGTGCAGTGGAGGAGTGACTGACCTCAGCACAGGAATGAAGTCAGTCAAATATGAAGTCAGTTGTGTTGAGATTTCAGAAATTATCAGTTAATCAAAAAGATGGCTTAAACACACTGATATATTTAAAAAGAAAAGAAAACGCACATTACCCAATGTGATCTAACCATGTGGCCTCCTAATAAATTTCATGAACAAAAAGCTATGGTTTGTTTTGCATAACCTGAATGAATGATCAATTACTGCTTTGAATTGGGTACACACAGTTGTATTCTTTCAGAACCTAGGGCCAGTGTAATAACACTGCTAAACTGATTAATACGTTTGAGCTTAGCCACCTCATTTAATACACATGACTGAAAGTGTGATTGTATTTGTTGCCAAATCTTAATAGTAGTCCCACCAAATCTATTTGTAATCCGTTTAACTATTTGAGTGCACGGTAGAACTGCAAACTACTGTTTTTAAAGATCATGCGCTGAATGGTAACACACATCTCTTTAGTGCAGTGATATTCTTGGACAGTTAGTGAGATACATTTCAAACAGAAAAGGTGTTGTTTTGCCATTACTAGGCAAGGTGCTCTTCGGAACCTGGGACGTACCCTGAAGGCGCTCCGTTTGTAAGTAGTTTGCATGGTCACTGGTTTGGACAGGCCTCTTGGAGGGTATGATACAGAAACAGCTGACTTATTATCTACATTTTCGTTGTATCGTTCGTATCGTGGTTATGAATTAAGGACACGGTTGGCTGAGGCCTCGTTAATAAAGTGTAGCTTAGATATAGGAATTTTATTTCACTGACTAACCCATCAGTGGGCTAGCTGTTCAGCGCCCTCTGGAGTGAAGGATCTCGATAATCCCATGACTTTCATTTTTCTCACACCACACTTGCCACCTACCGGTTAGGCTAAACTAGGGATCATGTAGAGCTGAGGCGGTTTTGATAATGTTAAAATACGTCTGTCCTATGTCGTTTCCCTCATAGACTTGTTGTTTGCAGCAAGGAAAGGTCCTTGAGTTACAGTAGATATTTATATAGGCTAGGATAGCCTATTTTCCTGGTTTAATAGGCCCACTGTGGCTAGATTTCTGAGACTACTTCATGTGTGTTAGAGAGCAGCATCCTGTGGAATATACAACTAAAGCATAGTCTACCACCTTAGGACAAAGACTTCTGTGCTACCCTTTCTTTTACTGTCTATGGTGCTACCACACTTAACCCTAACCCAGTCTAACGCACAACACATTTACCCATTCTTCATAGTTTTGTTTTGTTTTGCCTAGAGATGATGAAATGTCTTGTGGAAGTGGACTACATTCACATGCATTAATTGTTACTACAGAACAGTTCATGTAATCTATTTTTGGGTTGTAAGGTAATACTAAGACCCCTGACGGGAATAGTAGAAAATAAACATTTAATTTCATCGTCACTGATATTTTTATATAATGATAATGGAAATCAAATTTGTACTCTTAAGTATTTTAAGTAGGCTATGACCAATAGAGGGGCCAAAGTACAAGCTAAACTATTCAATGTATTTTCTTTGCACAACAGCAACAACTGAAACTATTCCAAAGATCATATATTATCTTTATAGTAAATCCAGTCCTTATACGTAGGCCTACTAGTCAATATTCATTGAAATGTACTGTCAGAGTTGTCACCTCCTATTTATATGAGGAAGCACTCACCCTTTGTAAATGTTTGTCCATTTTGATACTGCTTAATAATACAACGATAACTTTAACACGCTCTCATATGCATAATATTCATATTCAGGATCTCACACATGCACACACCTCTATATACAGTTCAGAGGTCAAGGTACTCATGTGATCACCTATAGAAGTGTGTAGTGCTGGCCGAACTATGAATTCGGTACACCTCATCACACAAGTAACACAGGAAATGTTGGCCGTGTAGTGAAGTGTGTATGCTTACAGCACAGCAAGCAATGGCATTCTTTCACAGATAGGAACGTAATACCCACACACAGACACACACACACACACAAATGTAGACATAGTCGAGGCACATGAATCTTCTACAAGTTTTTTTTTTTTCAATAAAGTTGTACAAAATAATACATTTTACAGTCTGTACAAGAATAATAGTCCAGCAGTAAAATAAAGAGACAGGAGAAGAGAATGATGATGGAAGAAGGCTGATGAGAGTGAGAGAACATATTAGTGTCCAAGTTATCATAGTCATTTCTGTCATTTTTAAAACATTGTTACTCTTAAAGTCTCTGATCAACCAAGACTGTATTGGTGCAGGAAAAACAAAGCATTTGGAAAGAGGGGGGTGATGAGTAAGAACATAAAGGGTAGAGGTTTTGGAGGGGATGGGACAAGGAAGGAGTGGGGGGGGGTGTGACAGGAGGAGCGGAGGTCAAAGGTATCAATGGCACAGCAGTCCACAGACAGATGACCCTGTGAGGGGAGTTCTTTTAGCTGTTGCAGACTGGTCTCTCTCCTCGTAATGCAGTTTCTCTCTAGACCTTCTTCTTGACAGCTTTTCACTAGTTCCCTAAAGTCTTTTGCCTTGGGAATCCCTCCATCTTCTTTTTTCCCCCTATTCCAATCAGTCGCTGACCACTTCAAAAGCAGCTAAATGATCAGAAACAACCGCCCTTCAGTGTAAGATGACATGTGTTTATACTTACCAGTCTGGAAAGACATTGTGTGCACCTTCAAGTGAGGATGGTGTGTATCAGGAAGTGTGCATATGACACTAGGGTATGATTGCTAAAAAGGCATATGTGCTTGAATATGTGTGTATGCGTGTGTGTTCTTGTCTGTGTCTGTGTGTAAGTGTTGGGGTGCGGGGGGTCAGCAGTGGGAAGCGGGGGGATAGTCACCGTTTCCACCCCCCGTCGTGAGAGCTTTTTCACAGTCACTCCTCTTTTCTTCCTCCAATCCCGTCAGCTCTCACTGGTGAAGTCCACCTTCCCTCCCTCTTAACAGCGACAGCTCATGCTGATGGAGTTTTGCTCTCCTGCTCCAATCCCAACAGCTCGTATCTATCTGAGTTCATCGCTCTCCTTCAATCACAAGAGTTCGTACTGACGGAGATGCATCCTCTGGATGATATCCCGGCAGTCGTTGAAGACGCGGCGTATGTTCTCAGTGTCCACGGCACAGGTGAAGTGAGGGTAGCAGTAGTGGCGGCCATCTCCGCTGGCTGTGCTGATCCGCTGCGAGAACGACATTGGAAGAGAAATTCATTACTTCCAGAATTTTTCCATCAGGTTTTCATCAAACTTCAAAACCTGCTCTACAAAACCTCAAAAGCCCCTTTCCACTGTCATACTTCGCTGGAATCACACCTTGAAGAGTTTGTGGATCTGTTGGACTTACCAGAAACTCGTCTCTGATGAAATACTTAGCTCTGGTGACCCGTGGATGTTCGCCTGACTCTGGGGTTGCTGTAGACAGGTGAGTGAGTGGTTTTTATCACTGTACTGGCAAATGCTTGTACTGGTGTCTACTAGACATGTACACATACTGGTGTCTACTAGACATGTACACATACTGGTGTCTACTAGACATGTACACATACTGGTGTGTCAGACTGTATGCAAAGCATACAGTATGTATGTCTGTGAACGGAATATTTTGATATTGATATTTGATAATCTTACCGTCATCTGGTGTGGTGTAGCGTGCAAACTCAGGGAAGTACTCCTCAATTTTAGACTTCCCTGCCAGAACCTTCTCAGCCAGTAGATCTTGTTTGTTGAGAAACAGGATGACTGAGATTGTCCGCAACCATCTGGGATGATTCAGGGAGAAAACAAAGCCTGCTTAAGCCATGTTGGATGTTTGGTTTGTGTATAATTTATAATTGTGGTAATTTATATACTTGTGATGCTTTACAGATTTTGTCTAAAACTAGACAGAATTGAGCAAATAGACTGAATACAATCAAATCATCAGGGTACAAGTCTAATGGGACAGGAACTGCACAATTTATTCATGCTGAACTTCTTTCTCAGTCTGGATAAACAGCGAAAGAATAGACAATTAGAGTCCGTATTTCACATGTGTGAGTGTAGACTGTCACCTATTGTTCCAGATGTTTTTAAAGAGATTCAATGCTTCCTGTAAGCGGTTGGTCTGATTGTCCTCTCTGACCACCATATTATAACTGCTACTGGCCACCACGAAGATGATCGCTGTTACATCTGTTAGCAGATAAGAGATTGACATTGAGTAAATGAGAGGAGAGAGAGAGAGAGAGAGAGAGAGAGAGAGTGTAACAATAACGAGTATTATTATGAATTGCACATCACCACACTATATACATCCTCATTCTTATCACATCAACGTGACATCACATACTGTACAGGTTAAGGGTTAAAGAGCTTTTACCATTGAAGCACTGGATCCATTTTCTCCGCTCGTCTCTCTGTCCTCCAACATCAAACATACTAAAAAGAAAACAAAACCAATGTTAGGTTGAAGATTTCTGATTTAAAAACCACTTCAGATGTTCTCATCCACTCACTGAAGTCACCAACTAAAATTAGATTGGAAGTTCAGTTTGGACTGATCTCATAGTAAAATACTGTTGAAATAAAATACTAATGAAATAGGATGCATATAAAACCATGTTAAACAACTAGTCTGGCCTTGTTTTCAAACATTATGATTGCATAGATTGGCCTTAACAGCAATCATTACGCATGAGCTCAGGAACTACAAATATGATCCCAACCCATCTCCGGCTAATTAGGACAGCCTCAGCTCTAATCCTGAACTCAAACTCAGGGCTACAGTCCTCTATTTCAAATTAGCTGAGGAGTGCTGAATACTTACTGGAAATTTACTTTGTCCACTTGGAATCTTGTCTCGAAGATCCCAGAGGTTAGAACTCTGCATCTGAGCAAGTCCTGAGAAAGAGCAATGTGGAATGAGGAGGACACATATAGAAACATTCAATAAGGGTGATTGAGGCTATTAATGTTTATGGTACTTTGTCCAAAGCAACGTATAGTAATGACAATAAACATCATTGTTAAAAAAAGTTTAAAGTAGTTATAAAGCTTACAAAAATATTGATAATAGTACTGGTAATATACCAAATAATTCTAACAGGATAAGAACCATAACCATAATAACAGTACAAAATTGATAAAACTATCAAACCATTTACTGTAAATAAATGAAAATAGATGCATTCAATGTATACCACGGCTAATATTGGTATACATTGTCGTGAGGCCATATTAAGATAGAAGTGTTCAGCCAGAATAAATACACGAGATCACAGAATAGAGCAGAACAATCCAGCTGGCCATTTTGACCCACACTCACCTGATCAGAAGGCGTGTAGTCACTCTGCTTTACAATGTCTATCTTGTCTAAAAAGCTGCAGAGAGGAGAAAGATGGTCGAATTGGTTTTATGATCATCTTCCCTTATTTTAAAAATCATTCAAAAATAAACATAATGGCCAAGGTCTAGACACAACGGAAGGAAACACAACTACAAGCTATTACTAATTTAATTATTAAACATGAGCATGCAATTTATTATTTTTGAGAGCAAGATTCCTTTCCCTGACTTTTTGTAGATGGGCACCAGTAAAGAATTTTGATGGACATGCGTATACAATATACAACTGTTATAAACAAATAGTTTATAAAAGTTTATAAAAGTATTGGTTAATCATATCTAATTTCATAATTCAGATGTTACAAATTCACTTGTAATAGTCATGCTCATGCCACAGATATACAGCACAAACACACATGCACAGAGAATCCAGTGACGATGACACAATGGACACAGTCACAGTCAATATTGTCATAAGACACAAGGTCAAAATGTTACTTTTCTACAAACCAAATGATCTTGAATGAAAAGTATATGATATTGGACAGGGGGAGGGGGAAAGCCTGTGCCTTGTGTCTGAGGGTCAAGTACAAACAGAACTACAAGGAGTACTCACTACTGGGCACAGTCTATGAGCTGGTACTCGTTAGACCTTTCATAGCACGCCTTCACACCTTCATCCTGCCAAAGGCATTTGGCATGCTCATAGAACTCCTGCGGTGGGGGTGGGGGGCGTAGGGGCGAGTGAAAGAGGGAGAGACAGAGTGCCGTTACTTGCTTGCGCTAACTGTTGTGTCGGTGCGGACCAAAAAACAAACATTAATTCAATATTTCAAGATAAGAACACCACATGTGGAGAGTATGACTAGAAACTTGTTTGAAGATTTACCTTCAAATAACTACAGTAAACAAATGCTGAACGCATAAACAGCGTCTTGATGTTTATCTTTGTTTGAACTAATTGAACAAAAGACTATGTTTTATTGCCAGAAGACATAGCAAAATACACCACCTCCCTTCTGGGTCCTCCTCAGATATCCAGTATATCAAGTTCACAGTCATGGCTAGGACACATGATTGATTGCATAACTGTTCTGATTGGTTGGGTGTCTCTTTGTGTTCGTATTGACTAAATGTTGTAGAATTGAGGCATCGTTTCCCCTTATTTGTGTGTTTACACGCAATTCACATCACTGACGATACCGTTTTTAATAAGACTGAAAAATGTAGGATTTGAGCTTATTTGAGGTATAGCCCCAGGTATAGCTCTTAAATGTTGGGCCAGAAGAAACTGCCAGGATAAAGGGGCTGGCAGACACTGGTGCGTGCGTGTGTGTGTGTGTGTGTGTGTGTCTGTGTGTGTGCGTGTGTCTGTGAGTGAGAGAGAGAATAAAAGAAGTGACGGAGAGAAAAACACAGAGAGAGAGAGAGAGAGAGAGAGAGAGAGAGAGAGAGAGAGAGAGAGAGAGAGAGAGAGAATGTGGGTGTGTGTGTGTGTGTCAGCAGACAGTTGTCTCTAAAGTGAGGGCCCAAGGGAAAGGGCAAAAGGGACCATATCCTGCTAACGAGTGGAGTCATGGGAGAGACTACCCCGTGGCACTTGCATGCACTGACAAAGCACATGAGGAACATATTGCATGTCACAATGGAACCTTCATCCCCACAGTGCAGATCCCAAAAGGAGGAAATTAATACTTCAATCCCCTGAACGGTAACATTTCATCTCTCTCTCTCTCTCTCTCTCATACCCGCACACTCACACATACACCTTGGAATATCCAATTCCTACTCAATTTGGAAGCTATACTTACAGAAGGAAAATCAAAGTCTTTCTGATTTGCTAGGTTAAGGATATACTCCATTCTCCATTGGCTGGCAGGACAGGCCAGCTGAAGAGGCGGAGCCAGGGTTCCCATGGCTGTCACTATAGTCTGAATAACAAAAGAACAATGTATCTCTTTTCTCTCTTCTCATCATTTCACATATACACACACATATATATATATATACATACATACATACACATTTTGATATATATATATATATATATATATCAAACAATGCCTGTTAATATACATCGTTACTTCCCTTGAACTGAAAATTTTCCATTTAACACAAGATCATACCAGAGCAACTAAGAGTCAACATAAGCTAAGAGTTCAGGTGACACACAGTGTTTCAAATATCAACATCATCCAACCAATGTGTTCAAAACACCAAAATAAGAATAAATACAAGTCCAGGGGCAAACCACCTTAGCTCTTTTGTTTGCAGTTGTTTGTTTCTATGATAAATTTTGTATACAGATTAGTCACATCATGACTAATTAGCAGTATGTAAGAAAGTAACTACATATTGGGATATTTTTCTCACTGCAATAAAATTAAGCTTAGAATTTGATTCATTAAAAAAACTGATTGCTTTAGAGGCTGTTAACTGATTAAAAAGATATGCTGTGTTGTAAAACATGGACCATGTCACTGCCTGACGTGAGTTGAACGTAGATGTGAGTCACAGAAGCTCAAGCATAAACGGTTACAGCAAAACGTCATAATGTAAACATTCGGGTACAGGAAGACGGAGCCACACACAGTCATATTTCACTGAAACAAATTGTTGTTTACTTGAAAAAAGAAAAGATGTGATGTGCAGCGCATGCGTTGACTCATGTGCGACTCACATCAGGCAGCGACAGACCAACTAGCACCCTGTGTATTGAAAAGCCTCAGCACAGCAACTAAATCCAATTAGGATATGTCATACAGATATTTTGCTCTGTCAACTATTAGAAAGTTGACAACCTCATATTCAACTTAGTTGAGATTCCAGTGGACATCAATATGGAAACACAGAGTATATTTCAATATGCAACTCCCTTACTTCTATCGCCTCCTTAATGTTGTTCTTGATGTCCTGAATTTTCTGTTTTTTCTCCCTGTGAAAAAGCAAGCAACCAACATTACTTATGGCAGACAAAACAAGCAGGTGGCCTTTTTATACTCAAAAGACATTGGCTTAGCATGCACAACTGAAAAATGCATTTTATCCCTAAAGACTATTTCTAAATGCCACTAAGCCAGACCCTAACAAATGTACCTGGAGTTGATAGTTGAATTAAGTCAAGTCAAGTCAAGTCAAGTCAACTTTATTTCTATAGCACATTTAAAAACAACAGAGTTGAACCAAAGTGCTTACAAACAAACATAAAACAATGACAATGGTACAACAACAATAATAACATAACATGGGGGAAAAATACATAATTGAAATAATAAACAAATTGGTCAAAAATAAAATAAAGAATAAAGAGTGTGTGTGTGTGTGGGTGGGGGGGGATGGGTATTATGGTAGATTAAAAGCTTGGGAGAAAATGAAAGTCTTTAAGTTAGACTTAAAGCAGTCAATGGTTGGAGAGGACTTAATATGTACAGGTAGACTATTCCAGAGTTGGGGGGCAACAACAGAGAAGGCTCTATCACCCTTAGTTTTAAGGCGTGTTTTGGCGATATAGAGAAGATTCTGAGATGAAGACCTAAGTGATCTTGGAGTGCTGTAAGGAATTAGTAGGTCACCTATGTAACTAGGTGCCAAACCACTGAGGGCTTTAAAGACAAATAGTACAATTTTAAACTTAACTCTGTGCTCCACAGGTAACCAGTGCAGCTTAGCCAACACAGGAGTTATATGCTCACGTTTCTTAAAGCCACTTAATAATCTAGCTGCTGCATTTTGAACTAGCTGAAGTCTGTTGAGAGTGGAGTGGGTCAGGCCTGCATATAATGAATTACAATAATCTAGTCTAGATGTTATGAAAGCATATATAAGAGTTTCAAGATTGGAGAAGGACAAAAAGGGCTTCAGTTTTGCAATGGTTCTTAACTGGAAAAAGCTGCCTTTGACCACACTATTTACTTGCTTATTAAAATTTAAAGAGGAGTCAAAGAAAACCCCAAGATTTTCTCTCTCTCAAGCATGCTCTCTCACTCTTACTCTCTATCTCTCACACTTACACACTCGCACACTCACACATACACCTTGGAATATCCAATTCCTACTCAATTTGGAAGCTATACTTACAGAAGGAAAATCAAAGTCTTTCTGATTTGCTAGGTTAAGGATATACTCTATTCTCCATTGGCTGGCAGGACAGGACAAGATTCTTTACTTCACTGTGGCAGTTTGCAGAGAGAGGTCCTAGTGCATTTTTCAAGATAGAAACATCACTTGGAGGGCCAAAAATAATTATTATATCAGTTTTACTTTCGTTCAGTTGAAGAAAATTTCTTGCCATCCAGCATTTGATGTCACTGAGACAGTTAAAAATATTCTCCAAGGAACAAATGCCATTAGTGTTAACAGGCAGGTAAAACTGAGTGTCATCTGCATAGCAGTGATACTGAATGTTATACTTTTTAAAAATTGAGCTAGCATATAAAGAGAGAATAAAAGAGGGCTCAAAATGGAACCCTGAGGAACACCACACTTTATAAAAGCAGAGGAAGAGGAGAAATTGCCTAAACTAACTGAAAATGATCTATCACTAAGATAAGAAGAGAACCATTGCAAAACAGAACCCTGGAGACCAACTTCATCCTCCAAGCGTTTTAATAGGATGTTAACTGACCCAACTAACCAGTCGACAAACCTTCATAATGGGAGATAACAAACTAAGGATGGTTGAAGCATTTCATAATCCCCAAAAGTCACACCAAAGAAAAGTACTGGAAAAATATGGTAAGTTGTTAAGCTATATTGAGTGATTTAGTGACTCTTGAATAACACTGATAGGTTGGAAAAACCACAGAGCTGCCAACAAATGGAACTGGGTAAACTGTAATGAAAACTAAGTGTCAAAATGTTATGAAGGTAAAAATTAAAAAAAGGATCTGCACACTGTATTAGAAGCTTCCAAAAACCTATAAATTAAAGTCTCTGGGAGCTTTTAAGTTTTGATCTAGCACCTGTTTAAAGTTGTTGGATATGTGTACCCTGCACTCTGCTTTATCAAAATGTTATGAACCATCTTGTAAAACAAAAAAAGTCACAAGGCAACAGAGTACAAATCATCTTATAACTTTGGTTTAAATAGCACAGATGTCCCCCTTGACTAAACATAGGGAAGGGTAGGATACTTTATGTCTGATTGACTGACTACAATCAGTGTGTGCACACATCAGAATGTGCGTGCACACATTCAGGTCTGGATATCTTCTGGAGAACTGACGAGCTCAGTTTTTTGATGCAACTCATGGATTCCTTTTATCAGGTTGTGTGTAGATACATTAGTTGAAACCTGAGCAGAAAGTCGCATCAAAGGTCTCTGCTGAAGAGAAAGCTGATGTAGTTTTCCTACCAAGCTCCAAAGGACTCTGATGTACCAGCTGGCTCTGTTTAACCTGATACAACTATAGCTTAAGTTTTGAGAGCTCAGTTTTCACTGCATTACATTATGGCATGGCCAGGACAACAGTCAAGTACAGAGGAAGAGTAGGCCATGCAGTAAATGTGTTGCCATGTCTATATGTATAATATGTGTCTGTGTATCAATGAATAATGTGCTGTGAATTGTTAATTACTGTAAGGGTAGTACTAGTGTGATTAAACTTGACAAATTAAACAAATTTGTTTAGTCCTCCAGAAAATGACACTGAATCCGCAGACAAGGCAGTTTCCAAACCCTTTCCCCAAACACATATGTACAAGGAAGCACAACAGAAGTACTGAGAACATTGATGATAATACCAAGCTGACAGCTTCATAAGAGGGCAAACTCATGCACTCACTTCACTCAGGACCACGTTGTCCTATTTTGAAACAGATTTGTACACTGATGTTACAACCCACCAACTCAAACCCTCTGCAAGTGTGCTGGGTCATTCCATGCCAAATCAAATAAGGATGTTGCTGCACCATCTCAGATTTTGTTGAAACCTTGTCTATTTTATGTATCCCAAAACCAACGCCTGTAAAATATTTCTGTCAAAATCCTGTCTTCATTTTTATCCTTGTTTTCATATTGGTTTGAAAATGAATATCTAAAAAGTATTATAGCCAGCCAAAACTTTATAGGATGTAAGAAAAGTATCTTCTCATATGATTTTTATTCAATGAAAATGACCAATAAATGCAACCACACCTCATTTTATCGTTAATGTTTTCATGTTCATACACTGTAAAAAAAATATCAAAAAAAGTATTGTTTTGCAGACAAAATACAAAACAATGATTCCATGTGAGAACAAAAAATGAGTTTATAAGACCCTGGACTCTCCTTACGCTTTGTTCCAAATCTAGGGCCTTTTATGAAACCAAAGGACATGTAGTACACGCGTTTAATGGCCCAGTCATACTGAGAACATGTTTATCTTTCATTCTACAAAGTTTGGGCAGGCTGGGAATAACACTTTTTAAGACATTACCACAAAAGGGAAAGAAAATATAAAAACAATGCCATTGAACAAAAGTATTTCACATGGGATCTAAGCATTATGTGAAACGTACTTTGAGCAAAATCTGAAACAGCGAAGCAACCATTTTCTTGGATTCTGTCTGATTTGACATGGAACGACCCTGCTAGAATATGCAACATCTCTTTTGGACATTACACCCAAAATGTTATTTACAAGGAAATATATTGGCTTTATGCAGCACAGGCATTGACACCCAACATGTTACCCAAGTACCCAGGTGCATCACATGTTTATGTGACCCATGCTGTGAGAAGCAAAGGAGTCCCACACTGAAATCACACCTGAAACTTCAGGCATGGGACAAAGGCCTACTAGTAAAGGCTAAAACCAGGAACTGCTGATCTCTTAGGGCTTTGATCTTTGATACGTGAGACTGATCCTCTACACAGCTTTATATCCCGTGGATTTGTTGTAATGATTAAAAACGCTAAATAACTACTAAATATGTTCATCAACGTTCCTCAATGATGATCAACTGCATTCCTATTATGTGCTTTAGCAAGCTGACAGTTCACACTGGACATCAAATTAAGAAAACAAAGTGTATGACTACAAAACTAACAAAATGAGTACAAATCCTTTGATAAATGAATAGGTGATTCAAAGGTTAATTTCAACATCAACCAAAATAGTTTGAGAGAATAAGACGACAGGCAGCTAGCATAATGCGGGCAATGCAAACACATCAACTGGGGGCACCCACGACTATCCGGACAGAGGTAGACAGGGAACTGCAGCAGTCAGAGAAAGGACACTTAAATGGAACTTCAATAATTCAGACAAAAAAGACATACAAAATCTAAACTGAAAAAGCAGCACTGGCTTAGAACAGGATATCTCTGTGAAAGGCTCCATTGACAAGAGAAAACACTTATTCTATGTTTGTATGAGAAGATTTTGACTAACTTGACAGCAGAATAAGTCTTGCAGTGTTTCAACAAGCAGATTTAAAGTTTATCTGTTTTTAAAATTCATCTCGTCACACACAGCTACTCAAATACACAGCATAAATTAAACGTTGAAAGAATAGTGTCATTTCTTTTCAATCTAAACTGTTCAGGTCATATGCACCATATGTCATTTACAGCAGACCGTAAATCTACTTAAAACATTGTTATAAGGGCAGTGAATTGCTAAGAAGTCATGAATGTAACTGCATGTTGAGATATCCGATTGAAAGCCAACAATTGTTGTAATTGTCGATATAATTCAGAAAATTTGACGTGGAAAACTGCATTATGCCTAAAAACATGAAAACATGTATGATGAAACTATGTGCACTCTGTGCAGTAATTATTACATCACATACAGCCTAGTTTCGATTAGCTTACACGTAACTGTGTGACCTAGTCAACATTTTACATTTTTGTGCTGAAAAAAAAGAAAATCTCTCAGAAGTATTGTTTGAAGTTAACAGCAGCTTCCAAGAGAAGGCACAATTCAGTTTGTGAATTGGGTCTGGTTACGCTGTATTGGGGGCTGCTTTCAGTCATTGCAAACCAGTGAGCGTAGACTTCAGGTTAATTTCAAAACCACTGGGCCAACCTTTCTAACCAATCAGATACCATATTGGATTCCTATGCTTCCTACTTTTCCACTGATGCCATCAATAAATAGCATCAGATGGCAAGTTTCATGTAGGACAAGTGACATAATCACAACTGTCTGTATGGTCATGCCCATTTTAAAATACTATTGTTTATATTTCTGTTTACAATTAAACGTGGGGATCACTTACTCTGCATTGAATCCATTGACATGAAGGATTCGCATCTGCTTTACAATGGTGCTCTTCCCAGACTCACCAGCACCTGCGAGAGAGAGAGAGAGAGAGAGAGAGAGAGAGAGAAAGAGAGAGGAGTTCATTAAATTAGTGTGGAAACCTATAAAAAGATCTTAACAATCTCCAATGATCAACTGTTATACTGAGCACATACTTCCAGAATATATTGTAATAGCCAGACAATGGGAATGTAAGCCAAACTTGTAATGGGAATGTAAGCCAAACTTAACCAGACATTAACAAGACATGGTTGACCACAAATCTGCCTCAGATCTTAAACCCTTTATTCAAGTATTTGAACCATTTCATGAAACATGCAATCATTGTTAATGTACAGAGCAACCTAGAAAACCTCCCAACTTCTACCCCACGTCTTCCATATTTATGTGCTATAAATAGTCAGTAAACAAAAGCCAGAAAAAGTCACTATATATATATATATATATATATATATTGCTTGTTCATGGGCTTTCAAATCTTCCCATGACAACGATTCATTACTGTCAGCTGAATTTGGATGTTTCAAATTGTCCTGACACTCCCATGTCACTGTATGTATGTAAACACCAGTCCTACCCCTCATAAATTCTGTCGAACTAATCATATCTTAAATGTGTGACTCCAAGTTTGAAAGATGCATTCCAAAGGGCTGTTACACTGGTTTGCCAGTGCTCAGACTTCAGGCAACTAAGAAGGGCACTGGCACACCCTAAAATGATGGAAAAAGCTTTGTCATAACTTAATCAGTTAATTTCAAGGATACTGTGCCGACACCTGTACTGAGGTGAGTCCTCTGCCTCGGAATTACTTGAGGAATGCCAGCTATACCAAAGGGTTGACCTTTACTTTCCTGTTTGACATCTTCAAGAAATTTGTGGGACAATATATAAGCCTACATTCCAAAGTGACTAAGTAGTAGGCCTACAATCCCAGTGTCTAAAGATCTTTTAGTGTCTGAGTAGGCCTACAGCCTACAAACATTCAGGATATGTAGCCTACAATTGGTTTCTTTTTAATGGGGTCAGATATCAAGGTTATAAAAAGGCCTCGTTTGTAGATTATTGTTTGTAGAATTGAGCACATCTAGTTGGTAGACACCTCAAACTTAAGTCGTTCACTCTTCAGATTTCAGTGACCGTGGGACATCAAAACAGGGAGAAATTAGAGGAAATGCCGTGCACAAGCATAAACTCTGTCGGCAGACATATTTGTTATGGTTAAATACGACTTCACTTCTGCTTTCCATTTGAACCGTCACTTCCTCTAGGACAAAATTACCGGTGGCATAGCAAAGAAAATACATTTTCATCGAATCAGCCTAACAATTGTATTGTGCCTGGCTAACAAAGGTACCTGTAGAGAAATCTGCCTATGGGAAATAGTTTCTTCCGTGTGACTGTTTCACAGAAAGATAATTCTATCGGAACAGCTCCTACAAACATAGGCTAGCTGTAAGACACCGAGGCCATGAGAACACACCCACGCCTCGAAAGACATGACACGCACATTCAGGATTCGATATTATCGCCGGATGACAAAATAAGTTTAGGGGAGTAAACGCTGCCGACAGTGTTCCCCATGAACAGTCGAATTATTTTGCAACAATGTTTCCTGTTTCAAGTATAAACACTGCAATGTTAAGACAGTATGTAGGCTACTTAACCGTATTAAATTAAACATAGGCCTGTGCTGCCGACAAACTTGCGTATTTTGGCAGACACCGCATAGCCAGGACAGCTACGATAGGCTGCTTGATGTCTAGCCTGCAAACAACTGAAGTTTAGAGAATCAACCTCAAAACTTACCCAAAAGTAGAAGCCGATGTGTTGCTCTGTATATCTGTTTGTCTTTCTGTAATTGTTTATCAATTTTTTTGTTAGCTTCTCTTTGTTGTTTCTCGTCATTTCGTTGGTCCTCTGTCTTACTATTCCCCAAACAGCCCATCTTCCCACACGAAAAGCGTCCAGGGGAGGGGGAATGTTAAAAATAAATAATTAATCACCCTTTACTATCTCCCTTGTTTGACCCACTAAATAGTCGAATACATTTGCGACATTTAAACAGTTTGTAAAAATACACCAGTGAAGCATAAAACTATACGGCCTGATTAGATACGTGATTGTGCAGTTTCTATTTTACGTAGTGTACATCCTGCGTCTTTTCAGTAGTGCTGCTGGCTCTGCTAGGAGAGCAGGATAGCCTACTGCTGATGACGACAACAGTGCGGCCCTCAGATGTTCGGTGAATGATCACAGCTTTCTTGATATAAAGCTATAAACCACAGTCAAAACAAGTATCCGTGACTTCAGTCTTCTTTACTTCAGCACTGAAATGGAAAAAATACTTAATTCCACGGATTGGTTAGCAGTAAATGAAGCATATGACTGCAATCCCAACTGGATTTTATTCCTAGTCGAGTATGCTCTTGGTGCAGAAGACCAGTGGGGTTTAATAAAAAGCATTTCAATTCATTAGGCCGTGTTTCTTCGATGTGTCAGCAATCCTCCATGCAGATACGAACAAGCGTAGTGTGTAACAACATTGGCACTCTACGCTACTAAATGAAGGCTATGCGTAGGCTATATTGTTTTCAGCGTATCCATTTTTTCGCTTCATGTCACAGGCTATTCAAATGCTTGAAAACACAGTGTAGTCAGAAATGCGATTCCGATGGCCCGTGCTGAACAAATTCAGAAATTCCTTCTTATTCCTCGTTTCTGCGATAGCAGTTCCTTGCTGGTTTTCCCCAAGCCTAAGGCCTTCTCTGCCTCTCCTTTTGTTGGTGTAATACGGATCTCCACACACCAATTAGACATCGAATATTCACAAGACAAGTTTCAAACAGAATTCGATTTGTCTACCAATAGCAAAATAATGCGAATCCTTGGATATTTTCTCGTTTCTTGTTGGTATAACCCCGCTGTCAAGCCTTAGCTTTGTAGTCCTTTAGAATGCGAGCGGTGGGTACACACATGTGCATGTACGTTCATGAATATAACGCCGTTTGGGACAACACATTCCACCACGTAAGAGACGTGCTTCTTCGGCGAGTCGAGGTTGAGTCGAGACGCAAATATATATTTTTTTCAGGCTCTTTCCCCGTTTTCTCCAGGAATTAGACATTGAGACTAGCAGCTCTGAAGAGGTGGGGTGGGGCAAATAGATCACACAGAACCCTGGGAACGAACAGGGTCTAATCACATGATTGCACAAAACGTCAGCGTGCTCACATTCTGCGGAGAAGGGGCGCCCTCTTCAAAGAGACGGGAGAAACCAGAATATTTTGCAGGGTATTTAGAGAAAAGTGCGAGACCAATATTACACATTATTAATGTAAATTATCAGATAATTGTAAAATTTAGAATCGATCTAATGTAATAGGTGAGTGAGTAATTTAGCTTATTTCTGTCTTGAATAGGACGAGAGGCTGATCTTAGTCCTGATCTTGTGCAGATATCAACAGCTGTATCTAGGCTACTTCTGAAATAGATAAAACACAAATAGATTAAAGTAAAGCCGATTCAAGAAGTCTATGAAGCCCGCAGTTTCTAAACTATTTTACGGCTCATGGGTAACCTACCCCAAACGTCGACTCTAACTTGTTTATTTGCAATAGGCCTGCTATCTGCTATTTTCTGCTTACCACTCAGAAGAGTTTTTTCCTCCCTCGTAGCCTACCCAGTGCTAAGGCATCCGTGTGCACAAGGTGTCAAGGCCAAAATGTTTGCAATTGTTTGCATTGCCTATGACTATGATGCCAAAGATTAAGCAAAATGAGACAAATTATGTTATCTGTAATTGGGATTGACGTCAGAAGCTGTCATGTCTGTGTGTGTGTGTGTTCAGAAAGCAATTTTTGGATAACAATATACGACTGACGTGCCCAACCAACACAATCTTCGCAAAATGCCAATGTGTAGGGCCTAATTCTAATGCCAAGTTGAGGTAGGTTACTTCCTGTCTTTTGAAAATGTTTCGCGTTGCCGTAGGCCTACACTAGAGGGCGCCAGCATACAGAGCTACAGAGTTGAAATTAACCTTTTAGTTTTCTGCTTAATTTACGACGTGTAGGCTATACTTATTTTTTAATAAAGAATGTCAGTAGGCTACTACACATTTACACAACTGAATGCTGAATGATTAACTCAAAATGTACCTATTTCATTACCTCAATTTAACATCCTTCATTTTAAATTCTGTGTTTTTGCTGTGCTTTTTAGTAACAAATATAGGCCTGTCCATTTCCTTCGACAGATTTTATTCACCATGGTGGCACTGGCACACAAAACCATATTAGAATGGAGCCTAGAATCCTTCTACCATCGTATACTAAGTAATGCAACATTATGCATTTTGGTATAACTGCTGGGGACTGATAGGCCAACGTTTTATAACAGCCAGCTATTTATTGATGATGGGTTCCTTAAACAGAATACTCTGTTTCCTTCTCACTGTTTCACTTGGTCTCCTGATGGGTATTCCAGAAAGTAGGTTTACTGGCTTAACTGGGTATGTAAACCCAGAGTAAACGGTAAACCTGGGATTTCAGTTCCAGAAAGCTCAAAAATGATCGGGCTATGTAAGTAACTATGGTAACATAGGCTCTGAACTTAACCTGGTAGAGGGTAGGTTTTGTTCAGGTTATGTTAAATTATGTTCGGTTATTTCAGTGCATGCTCAACCAGGCTGCTATTTTTACACTTGTCACACAATGGTTTTTCATTTTGACGAAGGTCCGATTGACAAAAGAAGCACAAAATTATGTAATATGTATCCGTGCAATTCACCGTGAGAGGGCGATAAGACCACGACATCACGTGATAGCCTATCCTTTCTTTTCCAAACGAGTTTTTCAAGAGCGCTAGAGTTTTTCAACTGAATCCTAAATATAGGCTAGCCTACTTGAAAAGCATTCTCCATCCCAACATTACGCATGGTGAGATAGAATAAAATAAATCTTTAATGTAGGCTAGCCTAGTGGATATTTGTCTTTGGCTCAGACAGATGGACAAACAACATCTCAGACACATAGATATAATTAAAGCAAGTAGGCTACAGTACAAAAAAGGGAAAACATTGAAAATTAATAGGCCTAAATAAGTTTAAATATATAATAGACTGGGCCTACATTACAGATCGTCCGGGTATGCGCGTTGTCACTAAGTTTGGTTAAGAATGCTGATAGATAGATAGATACTTTATTGATCCCCAGGGGAAATTCAAGGAATGGCATTTGGGATAAAATATTTTTAATAGGCTACACTTTTTGCCTCTCCAAATTATGTGCATCGACGATCGCTCTCCGACTGGGATTTTTTTGTAGGGTTGGAGACGCAGAGCATATCGGCAAGCTGTCGGTCAGTGCGTAAAGTTTGCCTTGCGCTAAAGCAGTTCCTGCGCAACTTCATTCGTTTTCCTGGACACAAACCCACGAGGATCATTAAATTGTAGTGTTACCAACTGGCAGGTCAGCATCACTTATTAAATTTTCCAAATGTGCACCGACAATAGGCTGTCTTAGATGGTGAGCTTTCAATTAACGGGCTTTGGCTTTTTCAGAATGTCGTTAAGGTCGAATGGATAGGTCAAAGGCCACTTCTATTTTTGGATGCTCTCTTAATGGTGTTGGTGTTTAAAAACACATTTTTATTTTAATAATTGCCAGATGATATGTGATGCTTCACATCTTATCACAAACGTGGAGGCGAAATGGCAGGGCCCAGTAGGCCTACACGATGCCAGGATGTACCGGGAATCTAATTTGAGCGACACATTTCAACAGGGTGCGTTAGGGCAGGCCTACACTTTGCTAGAATATTATCAGATCCACTACAGACTAATTAATGTGTAGGCTGTAACTTAATGTCATACTGTATGTGCAATTACAGGAGAACTTGATGGGTATGCTACTGGGGGATAGAGGATAGGCTACCCATGCCTTCCGACATTCATCACCCTTCCGATGCTGGAACGCAATGTTTTAACTTGGCCCACAGCTGTAGAACCCGCGTTAAAATAGAAAATTACATTTGGGATTCTCAAGGAGTCTATGGCCCACTCAATCGGTGACAAGGTAGGCTAGTTTAAGAAATCATCATTCAAAGCAGTCAATACAATACGTAGCCTAATGTTCACTGAATTATTTATTTGTGCTTTTGACATTAATAGGCTATCCTAAACTTACACATTTACACACGGTCAATTAAGCCATTCTCTGCAAAGCAAGGTCTCGTTCCTTGGCAGACGCTCAAGTAGCCTATTGCTCTTTTTTGTTATTACAGTGCTCTCCTCCCAAGCCTCGAAGAGAACTTGCTACTCCGCTTCTGAAAAATACGGTGCTCTTTGTTTCGCCGGTTTCACTCATGGTTTCGACTCTCAATAGATGATGCCTTTATAAGTTCGCCGTGAACGCGCACAACTCTAGGTTAACTAACACAGGTTTGATTGAACTAACTGGTAACCGGTGTTTTGGAACCGACAGCTCGGGTTTAGTCACCACAGGTTCAGACAACCCAGAGGTTAAGTTTTATCTCAGTGTTTGTTAAACCTCCTTTCTGAGGGCTCTGTAGAGGGAGTTTGTTGATGTCTGTTACTGTTTTATCTGGGGCTTTGGTTTCAATTAGACTGAATATCTAGAGACATAATGTGCACAAAGTCAAACATGCCATATGTTGTGTCCCACATGTGCTTGTCTCTATATCTAGATTTTCTCTCCTGGAGGGGGTTAGGTTAGGGGGAAATAACATTTCTCCTCAAACAATGTTGCATACAAATTACTGCATTGTCAACATATTAATAATAATAATAATATTATTATTAGTTTAACACACCAGGCTCTTTCTTTTAATCAAATCATTCTGATCCAATTCCTCTTATATTATATGTAGACATTTTCTCTGTTGTCTACAATCTGTCTTCCTATACCTTCCTTTGTGTAGTGTATAGGGTACTCACTCTGTGTGTTTTTTGTTCCTTCCTGAGCAGCCCATGTTACTCACTCTCTCTCGTACTCCTTCTCTCTAATATGCACTGTCAATGAAATATTAGCTGCAGACTCAGCACTCATCACCATAATCAATTTAGATCTTCTTGGACCTTCACTGAGCTATTATTTCGTGGATTTCCAGGAGACTGAGGACCTCCATCTTCTTTGATGTGCTTCTCACCAAATGCAGATGGTTTTTTCTGGTAACTCTGCTGGTTTCTTCCACTCAGGTTTGTATGTTTATCTCCTCTTTTATATTTGTCTTTGGCACATCACACTTACCTCTAGGTAAAACCTGTATTATTATATTATTTCTATAGGGTAATTCCACCTTTCAAAAAAGAATTCCACTATGCATTTAGTCAACCAATGACAATTGATGATTGAATTAACAAGTTTACTTAATTAATTAATGATTGAATGAATGTATGAATTTACTTAATCAATTAAGGGGGGGCAGCCGTGGCCTACTGGTTAGCGCTTCGGACTTGTAACCGGAGGGTTGACGGTTCGAACCCCGACCATTAGGCATGGCTGAAGTGCCCTTGAGCAAGGCACCTAACCCCTCACTGCTCCCCGAGCGCCGCTGTTGTTGCAGGCAGCTCACTGCGCCGGGATTAGTGTATGATTCACCTCACTGTGTGTTCACTGTGTGCTGAGTGTGTTTCACTAATTCACGTCATTGGGATAAATGCAGAGACCAAATTTCCCTCACGGGATCAAAAGAGTATATATACTATTACTTATACTTATACTTATCTTGTTAAATCAGATGTGTTAATAGTACAGTGCCTTGAACACAAATTGACACACAAACTCCAACCACACATACAAATTCATATAATATCTTAATTTCTTCTCAATCAGGTCATAAAAAAGGCATTGTCCTTCAAAATGTAGCTTCCTTCAGGGCGGGCAGCGCTTTAAAAACACTGTTTCACATAATGTTGCCACTAAAGAGAGCTAGCACTATAGATCCCCCTGAAAGACTGATCAGCTCACGAGCTCAGGTAGTTCACTGACAATTTGTGTCCCCCCCCCCCCCCCCCATCATCAGCTCATCAGTGTCCAGGAATTAGACATTGAGACTAGCAGCTCTAAAGAGGTGGGGTGGGCCAAATAGATCACACAGAACCCTGGGAACGAACAGGGTCTAATCACGATTGCACAAAACGTCAGCATGCTCACATTCTGCGGAAAAGGGGTGCCCTCTTCTTAACTGATATTTGTACTCTATTCTTCTGCCCAAAGTCATCCCTTGCCTCTTGTCTGTCTGATTTACTCTCTTCTCTCTCCTTTCATTCACCCATCACTTCAGTCCTGTTCTTTTCTTCCTCTTTCCCCCTATCATCACCTCAGCAGTGTCCCCCCTGAGATACGACAGATAAGGGATGCAGGGTTGGCACTCTTGCTGTAATGCTTGGCTAATGGACAATCCCCCATGAATATTAGATATGCTTCCTCCAACTGGAAAAATGAAATGCAAGGAACCAAAATTCAAGATGGATCATGTTCCTCTCCACCTGTGCCCGCCCCCCCTTTCCCCCCCTAATTTCTGCAGTGGTATTCAAAACAAAACAAGACTTTTACAAGACTTTTAAATGACTAACTGCATGATTATTAGGCCACAGAAAGCTATTTTAGTTAGCTCCAATGATGATTTGATACTTTTTAAAACCAGTATACACATTAATTGCCTGAGAGCTGCTTCATACCTTAAGGCATGCAATATTTGATGGAAGGCATATGGACCAGGAGAGTGTGTTATTCTCCTGCTCTCTGCCCACCCCCCACCTCTTGGTTTGGGCAGGGCTTGAGTGAGTGTGGGAGTCACCTGCCTCCCTGAGCTAGACATCAAGATGAGTTTGTGCATGTGCTCCTGATAAACTGAGCTGTAAGTGAGGATGGCGGTGGACATTGTTGTTGGAGTGCTTTATAATATCCTCTTGCCAGTTCTGCTGATTGCGGGTAAGCTCATCTTAGAATGGTGTTCTCTGCCAAAAACAATTAAAAATATTTAGTGATGCTGCGCTCAGGGCAGCGGTCTCGTCTGATTATCATCAGTACAACAACGGCATGTATTAGATAAGATTATTTTGAAGAGTTTTTTTATATATTGATGGATTTGTTGTTTAATTTGGTAATGGTTATGTTATTTAGTATACGCTTTTATCCAGCAACTTAAAACATCAGCATAACAATTTATTTAAAAAATTATGTTTTTTACGTGTGATTGACACTGAATACAGCTACATTGTAACAGTGCAAACTCAATTGGATGCTGATGATATGTTAATCTATAATAGGGGCTTATGTGTTCTAACAGGATTTTGTTTATACTAACCGTTTGTTCCATATAATCTCTGCCATTTTACTCTGCCCCTTTTTCATCATTTCTGAGATTTTTTCAAGTTGAAAAAGATCTACGCCTCCTTCTTAGTTTTGTATTTTAGTGTGCATATTATAGACCTCACAGAATACATGTTTAGTGTATTTCTCAGAATTAGTTTCTCAGAGAGTGTATCCCTCTGTAGCTATATCCTTTAGGTACAATGGCCTCTCTGTGGTCTATCTGCTTTTCCTCCTGACACTACCACTGCTGCCCAATCCCAGTCAATGCAGCATGAGGGGTGAGTTGACATCGTCTTGCAGCTACATTTCTCAGCATTTTGAGTTTTTTCTTGGGGTCATCTGAGAAGAATTGTGTTCTTAACCGGTTGCTATTGATATTGATAACCAGGATTCTTTTGAGGCAGGTGTGTGTGTGAATAAATAGTATTATTATAATTTTGTTTGGTAATCTCTTTGTTATGTTACTCCTTGTTCTCTATATACCTGATTTGTACAGGAATAAGTGTGGAAAATATATTGTTTATTTTCCCTTTTTACTTGCCACAATGATGACTGGCGAATTATCATTTTATATGTCATCTCCTTTTGAATTTATCTATCACTTACCTTTGAATTCCCCAGAGACATTTGAGATAGCTTTGTAGCAGCATAATTTAGCTTTTCGCCAGCAGGTGGAGGCTGACTTAATCTAATTAGCCTGTCCTCTTGGTATGGCCCCTCTCACCTTTATTACCTTATGCAACTTCATTACCAATTCTAAAGTTGTTGTTTATTTAGCTATTCCATGTGGTGCATAAGACCTTCTGTATCAATGTAGACATTCTATATCTCATGCAGTAAAGTGACATTATACATACTGTTGTGTAGTTATGTTGAGGGAACCACCCGTGAGCCTACTTGCGTTTATCGTTCATGGGCTACATCATTTCTCAGAACTGGCATTGACTGAATTCAGAGAATTTACAAATGCTCGTACTTGTGTATTCACCCATGCCAGATATCTTGTCCAGAAGTTAAGGTTATAGCTCCAGTTTTGTACAGGTTTGTTGCGTTGTTTGTTTGTGAGCTTATGAATACTGAAGTTTGTTTATTCACGTCACCTCATTAATCCCTATGTTTCTGTAAACCAAAGCTTTTAAGAGGGATAACTTTCAACTTTTGTTGATGCAAGTAAAAAACGTGTACAGTTTTGTCTGAAGAGAAATCCTGAAGAATACAGACAAGCAACTGTTTACAGACACAAAAGTAATTAGAAATTACTTTTTATTAGGCCCCATGTCTCTATTTCTATCTAAATGAATAAGAGTATATTTAATGTTTAGCTATCTCAACTCTGCCCTGAACTGCGTCCCAATCAATACATGCCATTAAATGAAAGAAGTCACTATGCCTCTCCCATTGAAAGCTGTGTAAAGTGATGGGCCTGTATGGTCTCATCTATTATGCACAACAGAGTAATTATAGTGAGGAATTAAGAGTGGTGGTGTCAGCGTTGTCTGTACTCCGGACTGATTGTTGCTTCCCAGAAAGCTATATGGATCCACATGTTTATATCTCTGCCTTCTCTCTCTCTCTCTCTCTCTCTCTCTCTCTCTCTCTCTCTCTCTCTCTCTCTCTCTCTCTCTCTCCCTCCCTCCTACTCTACCACCCATCTCCAGCTCCCCCATTTCTCTCCCTCTCCCATGTGCCCCTACTGAGCTCATCTCTGGTGTGAGAGGGGTGAAGAGCTGATTAAAGAGGTTTAATCGGGATGCCCTTGGCCGTTTGCTGTTCACAAGGGATGGGCAGAGAGATGACATAAAGCTTTTAGTAAAAATCCAGGGTTATCGGAAACACATTAGCTGCCTCAGCTAATGCTGCGCATGACTCCAATTGTTTTTTCTGCTAAACAAACAGAAAGCAAACACGGCTACTTCCGCTGTCCTGCGCGCTTCATGCCACTTCATTGAGTTAATTTTTTACACTCACACATTTTCCCTCATCACCTGGGAAAAAGAGGGAGAAACAGACATTAGTCAAGTGTAAATGAATCGACCTGTACGTCTAAATTCAATTTTATATTGACTGTTTTTCCCCAACCAAAAGCTTGAAAATATAACACCATGCAGCCGAACTCTTGCAGCATTGGATTTCTTTTCTCAGTAGATTCCTCTGCGTTTTGTGGGATAAGACTGAAATAAAGATAAAATCAAAAGTTCCCATTATTTTATAAATATTCTGCCCTTTGAGTGGTGAGTCCAGTCAGCAGTGTTAGAGCTCAGACACACTCCAAAGTATCAGTTCTGTCCCATAGTGATACATCTTTGCCATCCTACCCTACATCATCACTTTACAGTTATTACCGCACTGCAAAAAAAAACATCCATTAAACTTAACAGCTCAATTAACAGCGGCGGCACTGGTGGTCAGTTTATGGCCGAGAGCAGGCACTGGAGGAGAATGCGTACCTAACTGTTTCTGTTGTAATATTTAAGAGTTTGCTTCCAAATCTCCATTTTTAAAAACATTAATAAATAATTTAATAAATCGATTAATAAAGTTATTTAATTGTAAACAGGTAATATCATTACAATTGCAGTTTTGCCATTTTGATTAAGTAAAGATAAATCAAATAGCAATAACCCAATTACAGTTGCACTAAAATTACCTGGAAAACAAAATGTAAAAAAAAAATGATATGAAATTTCATTGAAATGGAAGATATAGTGTTTTGGAACCAAACTTTTTCATTTGTTTCTCTTCTGTCTGTCTGTGTGTCTGAAGGAAAGACAGGCAGGTTCCTGATGCTGCTCTGCTACACCAGTGTGACATTCCTGTGTCTCCAGTGTGGAATGCAGATCCCCTTCTCCTATATACCGAAAGACAGTAAGGACGGACGTTTGCTCGGGATCCATACGCCAAAAACTGACCACTAAAGTCTGAACCTGTAAAGCCACATGCATCCATGCCTGTCACTTTGTTTCATCCATACAAATAACCAAGCTTCGTTCTTATGAACTGAAACGTACTTATAAGGAATGAACAAAACTCCTTCCTGTGGACCACCACACCCCAAAGGAAGTTAATCGTTTTTGTTTGCTGTTTAGTGCAGTGCTCCAACTCCTTCTGTGGGATGAATATTTGATGAGGGGGGAAATACTGGTTGAACTCATTTGCTGATGAGACAGAACTACTGAGCCATAGTTAATGATGTATTTCCCTCCATTTTATCTCTTCCACAGTAAGCGGTATTTGGGAGACCGTCCTCTATCATCTTGGCATTGTGAGGTATAAACAGTGTTGAAATTATTATTTATTAGTTTGTGGTTATAACCTCATGCCTCTATATATCCATTAAACCATTATCGACTCTGTGCTTTAGGTAATGTTTTCTGATACAGTAAATGGCTATGTTATTTACTGGAACAGGTTCAGTGATGTTGATCCTGGAAATATTGTGCGGCTGTTAGCGCCAGACTTTGGCCTCTTGGTGTCTGGACTATTCATCTGGCGCATGTGTAGACGGGTTCTGCGGCAGCCAGTGGTTCTGAGTGTCCATGAAAACTGCATCATGCCCTCTGACCCTGAGGTGGTATCTAAGACGACCTCATACCACATATACGCATGTGAATGCCAAGCCATTGCAATAATGAAAGGCAAAGCTCCTGGAAACAAATGAGATTAAATTGTCATGTATGTCCATGAAGTGAAGTACCAAGCCATGTTGAAATAGTCATGTTCATTTTCAAACTACAAATGTTCATGATTAAGCATGAAAAAATGGCAAATTGCAAGGCTAACCGAGAGACTGACCTTGCTTTGTTGCTGTTTGGCCCAGACGGACGTGGAGTCCACTGAATCTGAGACGGAGGAGGATGAGAGTGAGGTGGGCTCCACGTGGGACAGCTCGGACGAGAGCAGAGACCAGGTAGCGTCCGCCCCCCCTGCGTTCGTGCAGAAACTGATGGTCTTTGCCGCCGGGCTGAGGTTGCTGCTGTCCACGGTCATGAACACGGCAGGAAAGGTGGTGGTGACAATCCAGCTGGCAATGGCAGGTACTGTGGGGTCTCCCGAAGCATCGGACTCAGTAGGAAAACACTAAGCTGTATTTGGAATGTTCACTGCTAGGAGTCTCCTATTTAGGCATATATATATATATATATATGTGTGTGTGTGTGTGTGTGTGTCTATATATATATATATATATGTGTGTGTGTGTGTGTCTATATATATATATATATATATGTGTGTGTGTGTGTGTCTATATATATATATATATATATATATATATATATATATATATATATATATATATATATATATATATATATATAGCATATCTCTACACCTTTTTTGGGGGACTTTCCAGCTCTCTAAATGGCTCAATTGTATATATAACATTGGTAATCCTTCCTTGCATGTTTTGTGTCATTTCCTTGGCCAAAATGGCCAAAATCAGGAACCAAAAGGACAATCTCACTGATCTTGAATCTGTGATTAAGAATTTTGTTTTTCTTTTTGTATCTCTTATAATAATAATAATAATAATAATGATAATAATACATTTAATTTAGAAAAGCGTCTATCCAATTAGGAATAAGGCATGCAATCACATCCATGGTTGGATTCACTGACAGTATGACAGTATCACAGTACATTCAGGTAGGGACAATGAGAGAACAAGCATATAGGAAAGACACAAACACAAGTTGGACATGGATACAAGGTACATAAAATGCCAAGATGTAATTTGTAAAATGCACTGTTTTGATAAGGCACAAATTACTAGTGGATGTGCTGCATGTTTAGTATGTACCGTACTAGTTAAAGTTGTTTGTTTAGCTGTCTGCTAACTGTCTAGATAGAACACTATCACAAATACATGCTCACACTCACAGTTCAAGCTGTCTCGCACTCGTAGTCCATTGCCTGCTAACAGTGAACTCCTATGATGATGACCCTTTTCATTTTCGATGTCGCAGGTATTGCACTGCCCTCTCTGACATCCACGGTATATTTTGGGACGTTTCTGACCCTGGTGTGGCTGTGGGTGTACGGCCGCCCACTCTCCCTGCTGGTGTTCAGTAGCCTCTGTGTGATGATGACCATATTCAGCGCTGGCCACATCATGAGCCTCTACCTTTACCAGTTGCCTTTGCCCCAAGAGTGGGTGGCTCCTCAGGACACCTATGCCAGGTACCAGGGCTCAATGTTAACTTTCAAAAGTGGTTGCCAGCTTGGCATACAGGCATAAGTACAGGCCAAATGTGGTTGTCACAGGGGCAATGAAGGGTGACTAACTGGTTGCCATTTGTAACAATTTTGTAGCCAAGGGCAACTGGGTAACTGATAATGTCGAACTCTGCCAGTTACTGTACAGCATGGAGTCATTACAGTTCTTAACTGCATATGGTACATGTTTTATCACAGTACATAACAAAGCCATTTGAACCTCGTCACACTTTTTTAATTGGTTTAGATGACTGTAAATAATATAAACATTAACATAATTATAGCCATGTTGAAGCTGCTTAGCCATGTTGAATTTTTTATGTATCCTGGTATATACCTGCGAAGACCATCCAAGTGTCAGCATCTTTTCTGTGTTCCTTTGGGGGTCCCAGACTGTTTGGCATGACGGCGTTCATTCGGACCAATGGATCAGACCCACACAGCCTCCTGCTGCAGCCGGATTTCTCATGGCCAGTAGTCATCAACGCTCTGGTCCTCCTGATGCTCTACTACACCCTCGTGGCCCTGCTGCACAAGTGGGTCCACATTGATGCAGAGGTAATCATCCAGTATGTAAACAAACCTCAATAACAAGTGGTCAGGTGGTAGTATAGCTAACACCTAATACAAGCTAATACAAGTTCTTCTTCCTTCTTCTTCATCATCTATAAATGTACACCTAAAATGTACAGTATGTATACATTCAGACATGTATATGACTTAGCTAGCCTTTTGCTTTGTGTTGTTTTGTTTCAGTAACGGCATGTATTATACCTAATTTTCATTTGCTGTGTCAGGCTCAGATCTACAAAAGTGGTCAGAAATACTTTGTAGATACTGTTTTTCCACCTCATTTGAACCAGCATTACGTTTTCAGTCACAGGCTATGACAAATCCTAATGCGGTTAAAAACTGGCAATACATAAAGCAATGCCTTTGTGCAATGGATGTTTTCAATTTCCCTCGTGTATCATATTTATTGACCATTTTTACATTAAATTTCATAGATCAGACCACTTAGCTTCAACAAAATATCAGGTTAGGACCGTATCCTGCTAAATTGATATCTTGTTGATGCAACTGAATGTCCCATGGTCAAGAATCTCAGAGGCAAATGGTGTAAATAGCACAAAATTACTTGTACTGATTAGTTAATAGGGTTATGCTTTAATCCCAACAATTATATGGTATGCATTGGTTTCAGGACAACAAACAAACATTTCAATACATATTTTATCAATTATGTTGGATTAGTTTAGTTTTCTATCTCTCACTTTGGTGATACGAATATGAGCATGTATATGCTGCTGTCTGAGCAGGCATGTGAGTATTTATTCTATATGTTGTTTTTTTGGCAGGACGCTGAAGAAGCTGACCAGTCTGCTATGTGTGAGGTTCCTCCTAGTTTCTCAGAGGCTGTGTTACCATCGCCTATCAAACCAGAGGTAAAATAAGCTTGTTGTTACTTAACGATTTGAAAACATGTAAGAACAGATAAGTGTGATGACTTAAAAAAAATAAAAAAACATAAACACCTGACCATACCTGTACAGGTAGTTAATATGGTGATGCTCAACAGCTGGGAGAAGAACAGCATCCCTTCACAGGACTCTCCGGTCTCAGACACCATGTACCCAGAGTGCTTTGTACTTCCTGTGTATCGACTGCAAGAATATCCAAGCTATGGTACCCATCCCATATGTTGTTCACAAATTACCCATCTAGGTGATAATATACAGAGTAGGTCTGTGGTATCTATATAGATATATCTATCTATATAGAGAGTTTTTACATTTGAATCTGTATAGAAGTGTGTGTTTCTTACATTGTAAAATGTTTAAGAGAAAACCTCGTAAAGTGTTCAGATTTTTGCTGACATGTCATTAGAGTATTCATGCCACACGTAGTCCTAGAGATACACCAACATTTAGAAACAATTTGTACGTAGTAACTGTTACTGGTGCTGTACATGGGTGGAGGGAAATAAAACCAGGGAAAACAAACAAAAAGGTTTTGGCATGATGTTCTGTTAAGGGTCAGAGGAGGTCAAGACGGAGGGAACAGAGGGGACTGATGAAGAGAATGATGACGACTTATTCAGTGTCTCCGAGGCAACAGCTCCAGCTGCTTCACCCAGTGGACTTGCTCTCTTTGGGATCTTCATCATGAAACAGAGTTATGTCAGCGCCCTCATCATCATGATGGTAAACTGAACACTGTGAGACGTGTGTGTGTGCGCGTGTGCGTACGTTTGTGTGTATACTGTATGTGAGAGTGTGTGTGTGTGAGAGAGAGAGAGAGAGAGAGATTGTTCTGGATGAGCACACTGTTGTGATAAGCATCATGTCTCTGGTTGTGTTTAGGTATGGAGCATCACCTACACCTCCTGGCTGGGGTTTGCCCTGCTGGTATGGTCCTGTGTGATCTGGATGATGAGGGACCGCCGCTACTACGCCATGCTCAGTGCACCTTTCCTGGCTGTCTATGGCACCACGCTTCTTGTGGCCAGCTTCATCAGTGGCTTTAGGTTGAAGAGAGAAGAGCTTTTCCCCAGGGTGCCCAAAGCAGTGCTTATTGACTTTGATCTCTATGGTTACGAGGCTCCGTGTGTTCACCTGAGTGTAAAGGTGAGTCAGTAACCACAACTCACAGAAATAAAATAGTTAAAATTGTTCTTAAAAAATATTAAAGTTATATAGTACAGTGATCATATGAGAGTGAGAGTTTATCTAATCTGTGTACCTGAATCAAATATGGAAGATGTCTTTGTTAAATTTGCTTTATGATATTTTTCATTGGAAAACACACATTTATAGCTCTCAGGATATCTCTGTCCCCATGTCTTCAATTTGAAGTTTACATTTCCTGAATGTGTGATTGCCTTATGTACTCAACACATAACATAACATGTGTCCAAAGGTGATGTATACCTTCAGCTTCTGGTTGCTGCTGCGTCAACAGCTAAGGGAAAAAGAGGAAGACAGCAAGCTGAAGCATAAAAGTGTGGATGGTAAAACTGAAACATGTGAGAACTCTTCCATTGTAAAATGTGATGTAATGCAGCCGGATAAAAAAAGGGGTGGGGTGGGGGGCGGGGTGTAAAAGGAAACTATCAGGACAATCATTTTCCATGTCATCATACAGCAAGTGCTTTTATCTTAAGCACTTCACTGCATGGATATGCAGTGGATGCAGTAGCTAATGTATGTGTGTTGAACTCATGACCTTGGTGGAGCTAGCACTTTCCTTTACCAGTTGCTTTACCTGCTGTGCTACAAAAACACTTTCACTTTAGTTCCTTGTGCTGTGAGCGTGAGTTCAATTTTAAATACACATTAGTATGATTTCAGTTTTATTGTCTCAAATACTAAGTCTATCTCACTCAATACTCAGTACTAAATAGTGACATATATAGTAAGCAGAATTAAAGACAAAAGGGAGCTAAAGAAAACTAAAGAATTGTCTGTGATGAAATGTGTCCATAAATACAAATTTAAGTTATGTCTTGATGTGTGTGCAGCTGATGAGGGTCAATCCTCTGGACTGGTGTCCATTCTAGGAGGACTTGTGAAAGGAACGCTGGTCAAATACTGGATCTTCCTCTGCTGCTCAATGTTCTTTGTGGTCAGTTTCTCTGGAAAGGTGGCCGTGTACAAGATCCTCTATATTGGCCTCTTCCTTTTCTGCGTGGTACTTTATCAGGTTAGAACATCTCTCTCTCCTCTCACACACACTCTCTGCAGGCCTACTGTTGATGTTGAGTTGATGTCATCTTTAATATCATGAATAAACTCAAAGAAATAACATATTTTTAAGTGTGTGTTTATTGTCTCATACTGTATTTATTTGTTGACTTATTTTATTTTTTAATATAATTTGTTGGGGTTTTTTGTTCAGCACTTTGATCAGTGAAAGCTGTGTTTAAATGTGCTTTATAAATAAATTTGACTTGGTGGTGCAGGTGCGCTACGATTTGTGGAGGCGCGTACTGAAATACTTCTGGGCAGTGGTGGTGGGCTACTCCATGTTCGTGCTGATCCTGATCTACATGTACCAGTTTAAGACCGTGTCTGGACTCTTCAGACAGGTCATGGGAATGTCAGAAGAGGGGTGAGAGTTCAGCACTGATGCTGATGACCATTTCAGTCTCATTGTTTCATAGAATCACAGGGTTTTGGACAACACTCTAACAAAACATATTCTTAAAATGCATGTGTTTTATTTAGTAGATTTTGCTGTTCTGAGACAATGCCAGTAAATGCCATTTCTGAGTAAATGGCAGAAAAATCTAAATCCAAAATTAAACATTTTAAAATCAAAAAATCTAATTCTGTTGAGAGTATGGTATGTTGTCATACAGACATTGCTGAAGAAAGCTGCTGTAAAAACAAGTGAGATGAAAAATAAATGGCATGCTTGAGTTGGGATATGTTTCTGATTGAGCTGTGTTTTTGGGTCAGGCTGCGTGACCTGGGTCTGGAGCAGTACGACACCGTGGAGCTGTTTGCACGCATCCTGCTGCCAGCCGTCTTCCTACTGGCCTGCATCCTGCAGCTGCACTACTTCAACTCTGATTTCCTCGCTCTCACTGACCTGGAGAACATCTCTGTCCAGGATAAATCCGCCAGGTGATGACCGTCATAGACACACCTCACACATACAGTCTTCACTTATCAATGTCAGCCATGTATGACTGAATTATCAGTCCCATGACTGACTGAGCTGGAAATCTTGACTTGATATTGACTGATTTGAAAGGATTGTATACTTGTGTAGATTCCATGTTTTCTCATATCCTCTCATTCTTTTTTCCCCTTTCCCTCAGTGAGGAGGAACTGAGAGAGAAAGTGACGGTGATTTCTGACACGTATGGGTGGCATGGTTTTTATATGACTCCCATTATCGCATACCGGCTGCTGAATTTCTTTTTGAAGCATGAATAAACCAGTACACTATGGTGGTTAGGCTACCTTATTTTATAGGCTGTCAAAAGGATATGCTAATGCTTGATAATATACATTTTACACATTAAATATTTTATTATTTTTATTTTTTCAAAAATTCAGGATCAAGGAAAATCTTGAAAACCTCCAACAGCGGTAAGACCCATATTTAAAAGTTTGTGTGGTATGTTGTTTACCCTTCATGTCGTTAGCATGCTGGAAGTGGCTCGGCAGCTGGGCTGTCTGTATGTTTGTGCCTAAATCACGAGTAACACAAAAAATGCTTCATAGACTCAAAAAAGAACAAACAAGTGGAGGGAGTAATGCCACCCTGGATAAGGACATGCTCTCCTCTACAGAGAATATAGAAGAGGAGACAGATGAAGAAGAAGGTGAGTGTTTTGTGTGCGCATGTATTTGTATGGAAGTATGAATGTTATAAATATGTATACTTGTTTTGATACGATTGTGTGTGTGTGTGTGTGTGTGTGTGTTTGTGTTTGTGTGTGTGTGTGTGTTTAGAGATGCCTGTGAACACATGGCTGTTGGTTGTGGATCATGCCAGTGTGCTCACCCTGCAGGCGATTTATCTCCTGCGTAAGACACAGGCCCTCTGCTGGCGGCTGCTGGAACTGCACAGCCTTAAACTCCTCTCCACTGGGATCATCTGGGTTAGCTTGCAGGAGGTCAGACTCTCTTACTAACTCACTCACTCACTCACTCACTCACTCAGTCACATACACACACATACACACACATACACACCCATTACTTTCTCTCTCTCTCTCTCTCTTTCTCTCTCTCTCTCTTTCTCTCTCTCTGTCTCAGCCACTTTGCAGCATGTGTAGAGATAAGTTGTATCAGTACAATATAGTATAATACACGATAGGCATCCCCCCCCCACACACACACACACATACACAATTGGATTATTTGGATTTTCTCTCATCAATCTACACACTCTACAATAACAAAGAAGACAGTTTTAAAGTGTTTTGTGAATTTATTAAAAATGAAAGATTGAAATATCCCATGCATATTCACTTAGTACTTGGTTAAAGCACCTCTGACAGACTATAAAAGCCCCAAATCTTCTCGGGAATGATCCTACAAGCTTGGCACAGCTTTCTTTTTTCTCTTTTTTCTTCTTGGCAGAATCGTTCAAACTCGACCAAATTGGATAGGGAGCATCACTATACAGCCAGTCATTTTTTTTAAGTCACTTGGGAGATGCTCTATTGATTTCAGGTCTAGACTCTGGCTGGGAAACCCTGGACTTTCACTGAGTTTTCGGTGAAGCCGGTTCTGTTGTTTTCTTGGTGGTATGCTTCAGGTCGTTGTCATCATTGAAAAGTAAACCTTTGTCCCTGCCTAAGATCCTGAGCAGGTCTTCACTCAGGATTGCTTTACATTTTTCATCCATCTTTCTTTATATTTTCGGCATCCATCTTTCCATCCTTCTTGACTAGTCTCCCAGCCCTGTTTTTGCTTTGTCACTGTGGAGCAGTCTGTGTGTAGAAGATGTATTTAATCTATTTACTTTTTTAATCAATCTGAAACATAACAAACATGGAAAACTTAAAAGGGTTTGAAAACCCTCTGAATGCACGGCATATACTCAAGGATGCAAAAGGATACAAAATCCCCTCCCGTTCTCCCCTGTGCAGGTGTCCTTGATGAACTTTGTGTTCCTGGTGTTCTGGACACTCGCCCTGCCCTTTCCCCAGCTCCGGCAGCTGGCCTCCAGTGTGTCGTCCGTGTGGGCGTGCGTGATGGTGGTGTGCAAGATGATGTATCAGCTCAAAGTCATCAAACCGCTGGAGTACTCCTCCAACTGCACCTCTGTGAGTCTCTTCACCTCACCTCCCCTCCCCAGTCGTTATCTTTAATCCTGATCTCAATCCCTTTGCAAACATCTTTATGTCTTCCCTTTGGTAGAGGTAGAAATTTAGGGAAGCCATGTTGGTAAAGTTTTTCTTGGTTATAGGGGCTGGTATCGGTTAATGGCAGTTGGTCTGTCCCTAACTTGGAAGAGCTGCTGACCAAATCCATTTTGTACGTGGAACCTGTGGACCCCGCTATATGGTGTGGGGCTCTACACAAGTGTGGAGATCGTATTCTGCCTTGTCTTCAGGTACCGACGACACATGCATGTACACACACAAAATATATGTATATTTATTATAACTTCTGAAAAAACATTGAATGGCTGCTCTATTCTGTGTGTGTGTGTGTGTGTTTGTGCGTATGTGTGTGTAGAACCACTTGCTGGTGCTGGGTTTGCTTGTGTTTGATGTGACCATCCATCGGCATCAGCTTCACTACCGTCTCTCTAACGACCTAAAAGTCCCACCGGCAGGCACCATCTTCCAGGGTATCACTCGGCAGCACCTAGACCACGGCCTTCTACCCTGTCTGAAGTACTTTATCAACTACTTCTTCTACAAGTTTGGCCTTGAGGTGAAAGTTATCACGTCACAAAGCACAAATAAGCAACTTCACTGGGACTTAATTTTACAATTCTGATAATTATTTGACAATATAGTCGAGAAATGACATCTTACCCTATGTAGTCTCTGCTGCATTTTTATTTCAGGTGTGTTTTGTGGTTGCTGTGAATGTGATCGGCCAAAGAATGGACTTTTTTGCTCTGCTGCACTCGTTTGCTCTAATACTGGTCCTGTCTCACCGAAGAAGGAAATCTATAGGAGAGGTGTGGCCTAAATATTGCTGCTTCACTGCCAGCCTCATGATACTGCAGTATCTTCTGTGTGTGGGATTCCCACCAGCGTTTTGCTTTGGTAAGAGAGCATCTCAACAACAGCTTTACCTTTCTCCACATTTTACAAAAGTGCTTAAGAAACCACTCCAGTTCATAACTCCAGTTCATAACTCACCTAGCAAAGCAGTGTAATTAAAGATAGTGTAAATAACTTGTTAAACTAAACTTGAAGACTGAAATGGCATGTGTCCGGTGCTCTCTGTGATACTGCGACTCCGTACCTCTGGGCAGACTACCCTTGGAGGACATCTGCAGGTGCTCTCACCTCCAACCTGATCAAGTGGCTCTACCTTCCTGACTATGCCATGCAACCTGATCCTGCCTTCATCCTCTGTAGGTGTACATTTCCATATCACCCTGACAGAAACACCACTGTCTCCATTGTTTTACAGCACATGGTCACAGGTTCTCTTTCCAGGCACATTTAGAAATTTCCTGAATTTATCATTTGTGATGTTAAAATGCTCATGACGTGCACATCACTTTATTTTTCTTCCTCTTATATCATTACATCTCTATCTCCTTCCCCCTGTGTGGTGCCTTCCTCACTCTTTATTATCTCCCATGTCCAGATGACTACCTCCTCTTGCTGGTGGCCTCTCTGCAGTGGCAGGTGTTTGAGGAGGAGAACCGGGCTGCCGTGCGTCTGCTCGCTGGAGAGAACGTGGAGATCAGCCGCACCCTGGACTCCTGCAGCCTCAACCAATACACGCCCGTCAGCAACTTCCTCCATTGCAGGTACATGTGTATGCCATTACTACATTAAGTGAGTCAGTGTTCAGAGTAAACCACTTCCCCTACACGTTAATAGATGTGTGAGTGACAGGTGCTAGTGCCTAATACCCATGGGGTTTTGCCTCTTTGCTAGCACTAGCATTAGCAGTTAGCATATGGTATGGACGGTGGTAGCATAATGGCTAAGGAGCTGGGCTAGCATGCAGTAGCATGAAAAGTTATGGGTTCAATTCCCGGCTTCCACCGTTGTGCCCTTGAGCACTGCAGTTAACGCAGAGTTGCTCTGGGGACAAAGGTCCTTGTAATGTAACTGACATGTGTCGCTTTGGATAAAAGCGTCTGCTAAATGAATAAATGTAAATTGTACAGGTCCAATTCAGCCTCAGTCCACAAGGACCACTATAATGCAAAATATGAATAATTCAGCCTCATGAAAATCAGGCCTCTATTGAAAATTAGATTTTATCTCAATGGGATTTACCTTATTAAATAAAATTATTCTGTATAATATTGTGTCTCTGTCTTTACAGATCTTACCTGGATATGGTGAAAGTGTTTGTGTTCAGCTACTTCTTCTGGCTGGTGCTGTGTCTCATCTTCATCACGGGGACAACACGGATAAACGTGTTCTGTTTGGGCTACCTGCTGGCCTGCTTCTACTTCATGCTGTTTGGAGGTTCCCTGTTGATGCAGCCGGTCTGCTATGTGCTTCGCCTGTGGGACTGGCTCATTGCTTACACATGCGTGGTCATCTGCCTCAAGAACCTGCTGTCTGTATGTCTGCAAGTTGTCGTCTTGCTCTCTTATATACTCTTTAGGCTCTTAAGTCATACTTAGGCCTAACTGTTTCTCTCTGACCTGACTGTCTCTCTGTGTGTGTGTGCTTTCAGCTCGGCTCTTGTGTGTACCTTGGCAGCCTGCTGAAAAATGGCTGCTGGCTGATCCAGGCCTTTAGCATGTTTTGCACCATTAAAGGCTATGATCTCCGTGAGTTAGCCTTGCCTGGGCTTTTTTTTGCCATCCTGCTCTCTGTTTTCAACCCCAACATCACAACAAGGAATCACAATACATGTGTGTGTGTGTGTGTGTGTGTGTGTGTGTGTGTGTGTGGTGAAGGAGGGTGCTGTGGCTTAAGTAGCTATGGGTCTATGTGCCCACAGGGACCCGAGTTCGAATGGCCTTGGTCATCTTCCGATCCTACCCCATACCTCTCCCACTTGCTTCCTTGTCCTCTCTTCACTGTCCTATCACAATAAAGGCAAAAAGGCCAACCATAGAATAGAATAGAAAAAGAATGCCAATTGAATACATGTTTTACAGTTTACCCTGTCTATGAACATCATGTTACTTTATGTCCCACATGGTGAACTTATCAATACAACACTCAAAGGTCCATGCTATTGCCTCACTTGGGGCCAGGAAGGAACTCAGGTGTGAGAAACCCTAACATTTGCAGAATCGGTATGGGGGAAGGCCTCTGAGAACCATCCCAATCAAGGTGGAGTTTAATTATCATACAGACCAAAATGTGACCAGACCATGGTATTAGCAACATTTTGAGTGTAGGAGGGACTTTTGAAACATCAAGTCTCATCAAGTCACTCATGAAGGTTCAGTCTACATGTCTCACGTGTTTCCATTATTGCTTTTTATTGGAATAAAGATTGAAGCTGCATTAACCACAGAAACTTCCTTTTTCCTATGAACACCTCATGTTTTTCTTACAAAATACAATGTGTTTATTGTCCCTGTTACATTATCATGCTGTATGCATGTGTGTGTGTCTTCAGCTGCCCCAGATGATGAGTGTGAACTACCAGAAGGAGAAGCAGGGATTGTATGGGACGCAATATGTTTCACTGTCCTTCTGGTCCAGAGGAGAATCTTCCAAAGTTACTATTTCCTCTACGTGGTTTCTGACCTCAAAGCTTCTAAAATCCTTGCCTCCAGGTAACTATAACACTCATCTTAATGATCCCCACCTTTAGGTAATTGCAGTTATGACATGTTAGAACTTCTGAGATGGCAGATACTGTATATTGTTGTTTTAGGCTGCCAATCTTTTTCTCTTCTTCTAAGGGGTGCTGAGCTTTTTGAAGCAAAAGTGAAGAAACGTGTGGCAGCCCGACTGGAGTTGGAGAAGAAATCTGTGGAGGCCCTAAAGAAAGAGTAAGAGACTATAAACTACATATCCCAGTGTGTTGATAGGTCACTGAGTCATTGTTAGGGTCATGAATAAGACCACTTGTAGCATCCCATAATGCAGTTCTGTCAGACTGCATATACACTGTATTACTATACTAACAGCTGTCATCATAGTATTGTTTGTTGATCAGTAATGGTATGCTTCCACTATCGCATAGCATGGAGAAAATCAAATCCAAACAGAAAAGTCGTCCACCGAAGGAGATGTCAACAAACCTAGAACCCAAAGGTTTGACAAACACAGAGACTAGACTTTGAATTGAAACAAATGACACTTTCACATTAAACTTTGAAGACAGTAAAAATTATGACTGTCATCTGAATTCATATATTTGTGTAAATTGTATTGGTTAATAAGATAAATAATCTTAGATAATAATCACAATGATGATATGATCTCCAGGGAATCTCCAAGACAACGATAGTGGGAAATGGGCGAGACCTTGGGTTTCTCAACCTGGTGGTGAGTACTTCAATCAGATGCCCCCAAAAAGATCAAAGATGACATCTAAGACCAACCATTTTCCCTAGTCCCTGTCCTCATAATGTAACTTACAAAGAGGCATTTACAGTCAGTTTCCCATACTTGGATTAAGCTTACCGGTAGTCCTAGACTAAAAGATTTTTTTGAAGATGTTCATTGAAGTTTAAGGGCTGTATTTTGGACACCAGCACATGGGGTAAAGCTCGTTTTCCACCCATGCAAAGTTTAATTCGGTATTTTGCACGTTTATTTTTTAAACATTGCGCCCAGGGGGGTGGCAATTAACAACCTAGGGAGAAGCCTGGCGCGTTGTCTAAAAATCGCTATCATACACCACCTAAACCTGGTCAGAAGTCAATGGCGAGTTGTTCATATGCTATTTTAAGAGCGCATATCAACAGTCATATTGGCAGGTGCACGCACCATCCTTCTATCATTCATGAACGCACACCAGCGCACGTCCATGCAAAGCATTACAAATTGCACGATTACAATGGGAAACATAATTAGAATAAAGATATTACATCTCATGATGAGTAGTTATTCACCATCATTTGCAAATTGGTAATGATGGTTAAAAGTGATTAGGGGAGAGGCGAGAGACACGTATGGTGCACAGCTGAAGACGCACTGTCACGAGATATAAGCAACTCCTCTGCAGGATAAATGTTGTTTTATTCAGTCATTAGAGCAACATTAGGGTAAGTGTTGCTTTTTCCAGCCTATGTTTTCGGTGGTAACCCACTGTCAGTCAATAGTGAAAGTAACTGCATATAACTGTCTTGTCGTTGACTGACTCCTTGGTGAAGTTAGTTTCACTTTGCCAATGAGTTCAAATAATAGACGAGTGCAAATGTGTGAAGGCTATGCTAGGTTTTAGTAAAGCATGGTTTAAGAATGACTATTCCATACGGTCTCGCAAGCAGCCTCCTTCAAATGCGCCGTTGAATGCCAAAATACCGATGCATTTATTTGACATATCACGCTTTGCGCCGTTAAAGGGAATGACCGATGTCATTCTCATTGGTTTAAATGATGTTACGCCCCAAACGCACCCATATGACTGATTAAAAAACCTAGGAACACCTTGTTGCGCCATGCGCTCCACTTTTGATAACGAAACCCCTCCCAATGTGAACTAGACATCCTACTAAATTTGAATAGACTTTTGACGAGTGACGATGCACTTTAGAATGTCATGATAGGGCCCTAAGACTAATAGGCTTAATCCATGTAATTAGTCAAATTAGTATTATACTGAATACATAATACAGTTGGAACACTATCCTAAAACTTCTCTGTGTGTGCGTGCATTCATTCGTGTTGGTGTGACTCTGCGCGTGTGTGTGTGTGTGTGTGTGGGTGTGTCTGTCTGTGTATGTGCTGCAGTTGGAGATTCCTGTGGCTATCAGCTGTTTGAGAGTGACAGTGAAGTAGAGGAGGAGGAGCCACAGGACCAGACAGAGGAGGACACACCTCCTAAGAAAAAGTCAGCTTTCCAGGTCGAGACAAGCTCAGCTGCTATACTGCCACTTTATTGCCAACTTTTTCACTCCCACTTTGTGTGTACTGTATAGTCAATTGCCAGCCTACATAATTGTCAAAAGTCTGCAATGGACAGCTCACATAAGGGATTAATTTCTAACAAAAGCACGTAAACAACTGTAGTTGTTTTGTCCAAGCAGTGGTTCTTTTGTAATGTTGCCCAATAAGCTGCTTTAAGTAGACGGCTTGTCTTTCCTAAAATTGCTACATCATGACCACGTGTGATCTGTGTTCAGCTTGCATATAAGGTGTGGGTGGCTGGTGCAAAATCTGCTCTGAAGGGCCACAAGAAAGAAGAGTCCAATCTGAAGAGAGAGGAGAGGCGGCGAGCCCGAAGAGAACTACAGAAGCAGAAAGGTTTGGAAGATTTTCAAGTAGTTCATTATTTACAATGTGTAATGATTTGTTGAAATCATTATATAAATAGGAATTTATGTATGTGGTAAATCATTTCAAAGGATATTATCCATGTAAACAAGGTTTAGGTCTGTTATTCCCTCAGCCTAGAATATTCCACTTTAGTCTCAGGTCTTCTCGTTTGATAGTTTTCTTAATATATTGATATCAAATCTCAGTTTCATACTATTACATGAGAGTAGGCTAAGGAGAATTGGTGGAAGCTTGATAATCTTGTGTTCTTCTCTTATAAATGCTTTAAAGAATTGCACATATCACAAACTAGACTGTGCACAGAGACTGACTCTGTGAGTTGAGCTAGCAGTAAGATTGGTTTCAATATATTTTTAAAAATTGCTAATACCCTTTGTATATCTGTATCCATGCTTCTCAGTTTGAGGCAGTTGTCCCCGTCATGTCACTGTCTCTATTGTTGTCCTAACTGTTGTCTGTGTGTGTGGAAGCAGCCGACTCACTCTACTGCAAACCAAATCTACCCTCGGGTATAAATAAAGTAACCTTGCCTTACCTTACCTTAATATGCTGGTTATCAACACTTTTCACCTCTGACTTCAGGACTGGAGAGAGTTGAGTCAAGTGAAGATGAACTGGAGGAGGAAGAAGAGGAAGAGGAGGAAGCAGGTGTGTGTTGCTGTCACCTGATGCACATGCTACTTTTCTGTTTCTTGTTTTGATTTACCATAGCCTGCCAATTAGAGTTTTTTTTTACCTTTGACTGAAACATTCATTTATTATTTGTTTTGTTGCAGTTTGCAAAGTGTAGCGAACTTGCGAAGTTGTATTATTTTGTCTGCACTGCTGCTTCTTTTGTAAAATATATGTGAGAACACAGCCCCACTATAAAGAAGAAATGTTTTTGCTCCCCCTAGAGAACATATTCCAGCGGATCATCAGCTCCTTGACATTAGTTTGGGTCTTCCTCCTGTCCCTCATCGATGACCTCACAGGAGGACTCCACTCTTTCTGTAAGGACAACCTGGACATTTCTCGAGTCCTGAATCATGAGCGGGCCCTACTGAGCCAACAGCAAAATAAGGTACAGTGGGTGACATTGCTACATACACATTGTATTCACTTGAGAATTAAGGATTGACACTTTTTAAATACATAACTTTGACAGATCATACCTAAAACTAGGTACCTAATTAACAACACAATATTAACAGGCATGTAGTGGGAATTTAAAGGCATCTTTGAGACTTACAATCACGATTAAGTCTCAAAGTTGTTATCATAATTAGGTCAGTAATGTAAATTGGATCATAATTCAAAAGGCATTCTCCCATGTGTTGTGTGGCTTTGGCTGATGACAGGGGAGGAAGGTGACGCACGAGAGCATCAGGCAGTACTACCAGAACTGGATGTCCCGCCAGAACACGCAGGCGTCGCTGGACCAGGATGAGGAGCTGGGATCTCCCGCCTCCCCTCCACCCCTGCCCCACTCACCCCGAGGGTACAAAAAACTCCAGAGTGTCGGCTCAAAATTCTCCTGGGGTAGCAGCGTATCCAGGTTTGCACACACACACACAAGCGCACCCACACACACACACACACACACACACAAACAATATCCGATTTCAAATGTAAAGTTGGATGTAAACCTAGCTAGTTACACCATTCACAGTCATCACTCAACCCTGATTTATTTGTTCCGACTTACTTTCTTTCATTCCTCTACCTTATTAGAGTCAGATATGCACTCAAATTCCCAACTTTTCATTTCAGTTTGAATAGCCCTGTGATGTTTAATGGTCCTTCCTGTCTCTCTCTCCTCTCTGTCTCTGTTGTTCAGCTGTCTCACTGATGATACATTGCTGGGCTCTCGGCAGCCCACGCTGGAGGATCTGGACGCGCCGCCTCCACCACCGAACACTGGTCTGGAGCTCCGCCGCAAGCTCCTCAAATCAGCTCGCATAGACCTGAGCTCTTTTGACAGCGACGAGCCTCCTCCAGCGTAAGACCTCCTTCAAATGTCTTCAGTACAGGTGTTGGTCATTATTAAAGGACTGTGACTGACTGAATTAAATAAATGAATCAACTGTGTCATCATTCTGCGGCCGGTTTACAACTGTCTAATTTTGATAATTGGTCATGTGATTGTTAATAATAGGCATGGTCATTGTCTGTTGTTAGTTAGCTAGTGGGTAGTAGGCAGTTCAACTATCCTCTCACACTCACGCTGTATCTTTCTATCTGTGTTCCTGTCTCTGTTCCCTTTCTTTCTTCCCTGTCTTACTGTCAGTGTTGTAGATGGAGAGAGGAATGCTATTGAAGAGACTGATGCTGTTGAAGATGATGGTGCTATTGAAGAGACTGATGCTGTTGAAGATGATGGTGCTATTGAAGAGACTGATGCTGTTGAAGAGGATGGTGCTATTGAAGAGAGTGATGCTGTTGAAGAGGATGGTGCTATTGAAGAGAGTGATGCTGTTGAAGATGATGGTGCTATTGAAGAGAGTGAGGCTGTTGAAGAGAAGGATGCTTCTGGAGAGAGTGAGGCTGTTGAAGAGAAGGATGCTTCTGGAGAGAGTGATGCTGTTGAAGGAAGTGAGACTGAAGAGGAGATCGATGAGGAACTTGAGGAGCATGCACAAGAGACCGTGCAGTACCTGGAGTCGTGTGACAAAAAGTCAGAGGAGGACCCGGGTGAAGCCACCCCAGAGCCTGCTCCCCTGAGTGAACAGACACGAGCCCTGACAGCCAGTGAGCTGCTGCTTAATGAGTTAGGTCCCTTCACAGCTTTGCACTGTTACTGCACCACAAGTCAAGTCAAGTCAAGTCAAGTGTATTATCCCACGGGGGGAAATTAAGTTGCAGTCAGGGGTTAAGAAACACACAACCAACGACACAACACACACAAGTTAATAAATAGCAATGAAGACAGCATTACAACAAAGATAGACAAGGACCAGTACATTAAATAAAATACAGTGCAAGATCACTCCATGGAGAAGATAAGCAATAGTCCAGAAGTCCAGTGAGCAAGAGGAGCAGAATAGTGACATCATTTGAGCAAATTCAGCATGTTAATGGCAGTACATACAAAGGTGAATTGGTAATGTTTAGTCCTATGGGTGGGAACTCTATACCTTCTACCTGAGGGTAGAAGCACAAAAACTATAGAGGGGGTGGTCAACACAGTCCAAAATGGCCAGAGCCTCCCTAAGGACATGAAGGTCAAATAAGGTAGTAGGTAGTAATCAATTGCTTTACTATTCTGCAATCAGTTTACAACTGTGTCATTTTGAAATTTAATAACGTGACCGTTAGTAATGCCTATGGGCATGGGTGTTGTTTGTTTTGTTCTGTAGTATGTTCCAAAACCCAGAGATTGAGGAGTCCGACAAGTTCTACCAAGTTCTCCCCCGGCCCCTGAGGTTGCTGTTCGCCCTCTACAACACTATGGTGTCTCAGTCGGAGATGCTGTGCTATTTTGTCATCATCCTGAACCACATGGTGTCGGCCGCAATCTTTTCCCTGGTGCTGCCCATCCTCATCTTCCTCTGGGCCATGATGTCCGTCCCACGGCCCACCAAACGCTTCTGGATGACCGCCATCATCTACACAGAGGTTAGCTTCTACCATAATCTACACAGAGGTTAGCTTCCACCATCATCTACACAAAAGTTAGCTTCCACCATCATCTACACAAAAGTTAGCTTCCACCATCATCTACACAGAGGTTAGCTTCCACCATCATCTACACAAAAGTTAGCTTCCACCATCATCTACACAGAGGTTAGCTTCCACCATCATCTACACAGAGGTTAGCTTCCACCATCATCTGCACAAAAGCTTTAGTCCAGTCTTTTAAGTCATCAGGTGACAGGAAGGAGTACTTTAAAGGAGTACTGTAATTGTGAATGTAATTGTTTGTTGTTTGACAAGCTATTCCTGTCTTCTCAGCTCATCGTGTTGGTGAAGTATTTTTTCCAGTTTGGTTTTTTTCCATGGACTACATCGGCTTACCGTGGCATCAATGCTGATCGTCCATTTGCAGTGCCCAACATCGTTGGTGTGGAGAAGAAGGATGGCTATGTGTTATTTGACCTGCTGCAACTTCTGGCACTTTTCTTCCATCGTTCAATTCTCAAGGCACACTTACCACTCTCTACTCAAGAAATACTATGATAGGGATTATTTAATATTGTTTATGTTTCTATTCATGGTATTTGGCATACCATGCTTTTGTCCAAAGCGACTTAAAGTATGTGAACACTACATTAGTTAAAAATATAACTGTATTGTACTTCACATATTCTATGGTAGTATAATTTTGATTTATGAGCATAGAAGATTATTTAGGCTAACTTTGGCTTACCTGTCAACAGTGCCATGGTTTATGGGACAACAAAGAGGTGGAGATGCCTGACTTCTTTAAGAAGATGAAGAAGAAAACTGAAAAGAAAAAGATGAATGCAGGAGGAGGAGGAGGAGGAGGAGGAAGAGGGGGTGAAGATGCCCTGGCCCCTCGGAGACGGCTACCCTTTCTGCCCCTGCAGGCGTCCACCACTTCCTCCTTGTTCAACAGATTGGGGCGAAGCCAAAGCTCAGAGCAGCCAGGTGTGTACTGAGTTACACTCTAAAGAAATGTTGGTTGGGGGTTTGTAGGCATGCAAACAGCAGCCCCCCCAGATAATCAAATATCACTTTTCAGTAAGATGCATGCTGCACAAATATTTATGGTCCTCTGACTAGAACAATCTACCCCATGCAAGGTACGCTTATATAGGCTAGAAATTATGAATAGTCTGTGAAAAAATCAAAAAGTACCAATCAAATACTAACAATTATTACAAAATCCTACAAATGCAGGTGTTAAGTGTCATCATCAGGGAATGTCATGGTTTTCCTCACATGGGAAATGATTTTGAAGAGTTCAAATGCAAAACCCTCTAAATCCGTCTGACCACTTTTCTTTTAAATGAGCAATTTTTTTTATCAGGCTCCTATAGGGTTTTGCCTTCAAATTGATATTTCAGATCAGGAAGAGAGTGGTATTTAGTGGGTTTTGAAGCAAAATTATTTGATTCACGTATACTATGTTTAGAGAGCATTCACTTACCATCGTTATCATGCTTCTAAACTCTTCATTTGTCGTTGGTTCTGCAGATGGTCAAAAGCCAAAGAAGCGCAAGTCTAAGAGGAAGAGGCAAGTTCCCAAAGTGCAGCTGACCCGCAAACAGAGGATCCGTCAGCACATCAGAGAGAGGGCTCTGGTGGTCAAAGCTGCCCTCATTGAGGTGTAAGTTTGCATGCAGACACTTGCATTGTGACTATTTGCTTCATATGTAGAGATGTTATCATTTATAACTCTGAGTCTTATAGGCAGGCTACACCAGGCATGTACCTGAAGTGTTCTATCTGTTGCAACAATTAGATTCCACTTTATTCAATGGAACTGGCTACACCAGACCTGATAGTGGCTTCAATTGTGGACCCTGTGTAGCCCTGTTGCTAGAGTCAGTTTTTTTTTCTTGCTGTCAGACATTACAAGGAAGAGTGTTATTGTCTCAGTCTTCTCTTCACTCCTGTCTTCCCCACACTCTCTCCTCTCAGTGGCCTACACATCTACTTACCCATCAGACAGTTCTTCTATGACATCATCCATCCTGAGTACAGTCCTGTGTGTGATGTATATGCCCTGATGTTCTTGATTGATGTCGTCAATTTCATAGTCATCATTTTTGGCTACGGGGCTTTTGGGGTAAGTACATATCATTTGGTAAAGGTAACATTTTCTGAATAACGAACTTGATGAGGGAAAAAACATTAAACATAAGGCTTTGAACAGTCATGGACACTGAGAGTTGAGTGTTTTATGGCCTGTGGTCCCTGTTCACACCAAAGATTCCTGAGCGCTACACATAAGATTGATCACTGGCCAGAAAATATGTTGGGAATGAGTTTGTTGTAAAAGTTTGTTGTATGGCGGCCATTTTTGCAAGCTCAAGTGTGATCATAGAAGCTTATTACTGTAGGAATCCTATGCCTGTATCCTGACATTTTTATATTATTTATTCTTGAAGCCTACATGTCAGCTGTAAAATCTTTGGTTGGTACTATAGATTTCCTCCTTTGGTAGGTTGAGGGTTCTCTTTTGTATGTGTGCGTGGGTGTAGAAACACAGTGCAGCAGCGGACATCACAGAGTCATTATCAGAGGACCAGGTCCCAGAGGCCTTCTTGGTAATGCTACTCATCCAGTTTGGAACCATGGTGGTGGATCGGGCGCTGTACCTCCGCAAGACCCTTTTCGGAAAGTGTGTTTTCCAGGTTTTGCTGGTGTTTGGGATCCACTTCTGGATGTTCTTCATCCTACCTGGAGTGACCGAACGGTCAGGAATTCTCATGTCTCTATACACATAGAACGGCACTTTACAATATGAGTACATTCATCAGGGCTTGAAAACGAAATTATTCTTCAAACGTTCCGTTCCGAACGGTTCAGATAGGCCTATGTTTAACGTTTTCGTTCTTGCATGCGTTCCGCCACCAACATATCGGTCCTGAACCGGTTCGGAACGCAAAATATCGTTCGTTCTTAAAGTTCCGGCAGTGTTTGGCGGGCCTATCAAGTCTATTTTTGTGGACTTTACCTTAGAATAGACGTAGGCTACTCATTATTTCCCCTTGATTTAGCCTATACCGTAGCTATGGCCAAAAATAATAAATCACAGGCGGCATCCAAAAACATTCAGATGGGCTATCCATCCCATAGCCTACAGACTTACTGTAGGCCTAACCTATGCCTATAAATAATGTCTTATCAAAAATATTTCTGGATACGTGCTAAACTCCTTACCTGGTTGTAGCCTTTTGGAGTTTTATCCATATGGAGATCTTCAAAGGCTTGCGCTATAATTCCAACCCTGTTTATAAACGAACCTGTCTGTTGCTGACAATGCCTATCTCAAATTTCCTGTTTAACTCTTCTAGGCTACATAGAATAGGCTATAATTGCGCAAACATTTCAAATCCCGACTTTAAAACGACAAGGCGTGGACAGGCAAAATAGGCTATTACGCATAGGCTACAAACAATTTCCAAATCAGTTTCAGTAGCCTACGCCAGTGTTTCTCAAACTTTTACAGACCAAGGACCACTTAACCATTAGAAAAAACCTCACGGACCACATAGCTAATAGACACAATAGGCCTACTCACTGAACCCACCTTGCTTATTGTCTTTGCACCTTGCTTATTGTGTCAGAGGATTCATATGATTTAAATTGGCATAGCTTACATAGGCAGTATTGCAGAACTTTGGATTTACATACAAGTTGGTTCAATATTGCAAACAACGCATCTATATTATTTTTTACAACAGCTCGCGGACCACTTGGGATAGCTTGCGGACCACCAGTGGTCCCCGGACCACACTTTGAGAAACACTGGCCTACGCTACGAGCTGGCCTAAGATCCGAAGTGGCAGACGGATAGGTTACACTACAACAGCAAGACAAAATATACCCATTTGGACCAAAGGTCCATTTATTCGTTTTTTTTATTTCAAACTGCAGAAATCAAATTATTAAGCTGTTATATAGAGAACGAAAAAAAAAACCCGTTATTAACCGGTTTTGTGGATTTCAGAATAACGTTTCTGTTCCGGAACAGTTGAAGACCATTTTGTTTTCGTTTCCGTTTCCGCTCCTTGTAAAATTCCGTAAAATTCCGTTCGTTTTCGTTTTTCGTTTTCGTTCCTTGAACCGGTTCGGAGCCCTGACATTCATACATATTCGGAAGAATTTATCCCAATTTTACTCACCTAGTTGTCGTTTAGCAACCACAGTCGGAAAAAAGAATCATTAGTTAGTTCTGGAACTGAGCATACACACACACACACACACACACACACACACACACACACACCATTGTATCAATGTTATGAACACTGAACAACAATGCGCAAGATGGATAAAATTGTTCTACATCCCAAGTTCTGTTTTTTATTTTTCCCCCTAGGAGATTCAATAGTAACTTTGTTGCCCAGCTGTGGTATTTTGTCAAGTGCATCTACTTTGGCCTGTCTGCCTATCAGATCAAGTGTGGGTACCCGAACAGAGTTCTGGGGAACTTTCTCACTAAAAACTACAACTACCTAAACCTCTTCCTTTTCCAAGGGTAAGCATGTGCACAGCAATACACTGATTCATACCTGATTAAATAAATGTCCATCCTGCTTTTTAAATGTCCATGCTTGCCATTGCTGTCTGAATCCCCTGTTTACTGTCTTAAGTATACTCTGTATAAGATTGCTGATTAAGGTGGCTGTTTTATTCCATCAACTTGAAAAAAGACGATTAAGAAAAAAGAAAGTATTTTTTTTAATCTGCTGTCATCCTTAGGTTCCGGATGGTTCCTTTCCTAACTGAGCTGCGTGCTGTAATGGACTGGGTCTGGACAGACACGACCCTCAGCCTGTCCAGCTGGATCTGTGTGGAGGACATCTATGCCAACATCTTTATCCTCAAGTGCTGGAGGGAGTCAGAGAAGGTTTGTGTGTCTACAGCTGTAAACTGGCAGGAAAATACTCCCGAAAAAACATGTGCAAGGACTGTGAACTGTGTGGTATTGAATTGTGTAATGATTGGAAGCCTAATTTTACACACTTCTCGATGTATGTGGTTAATAACACCCTATTTACAAATGTTTACGTGTGCACATGTTTATTTTTGGTTTACAGGGACTTTAAAGGATTTCTTAAATGAGCCTGCAAATGCCATTCACTTCACTAAACATACTGTAGGTTTTCAGTCTGTTGCACAGGTTGCCTGTGACTCAGTAAGTCTCGTGTGTGACATTTCAGAAATATCCACATGTTCCTGGTCAGAAGAAGAAGAGCTTGGTGAAGTATGGCATGGGAGGATTCGTCATTTTTACTCTGATCAGTATAGTGTGGTTCCCTCTACTCTTCATGTCATTGGTGAAATCTGTGGCTGGAGTCACCAATCAGCCCTTAGGTGTCTCCATTCAGCTCAGTATTGCAGGATATGAGGTAGTTACACTCTCATGGCATCTTCCAGTTTGCTTTCTGTTTGTTTATCTCTGTAGTCATGCTCAGGAATCATGACATTTCATTTGAGCAGTATTTATGACTCCAAATCATACGTTACACCCACAAATTATCAAATTAAGTGTATGTGTGCATGTGACATGCATTTTATTGTAGCATATTGCATTATAGAATTTGTTTTTGTTTAAATACTATGTATTTAACAGTGAACACACAGTGAGGTGAAGCACACACTAATCCCAACGCAGTGAGCTGCCTGCTACAGCGGCGCTCGGGGAGCAGTGAGGGGTAATGGCCAAGGTGCCTTGCTCAAGGGCAGTTTAGCCGTGGATTGCAGTGCTCAACCATTCCCCCGCCCACAATTTTCCTACTGGTCGGGAATCGAACCGGCAACCCTTCGGTTACAAGCCCGAAGCCCTAACGGCCACGGCTGCCCAAATATTCTTTGTGTACACTAATTCATACCTTTTCTCCTCCAGCCTCTGTTCTCCATGACTGCCCAGGAACAGAATTTAATACCGTATTCAGGAGCTGCTTATAACCGACTGACCAACAATTACGCCACTTATCCGGTAATCAGGCCAACGTTTTGCACAAAATAAAGCAGCTCACTCCAGTTTAGATACTCACAAAGTCATCACACCAATTGCATGTTGTAAGACTCCTATTACATTGAATATACTCTATAACTATATAGGTTATGACGCAACCATAGTTCTGTTAGTTTCTTTCACTATTTGTCTCTGCATCTATATCTCCATTGCAGGACTTATTACATTCATTTTGCATTTTCATATTGTATTTGCTGTGTTATTCTGACTGCCTCCACACTCCCACAGTCTGCAATGCAGTTCTTGGTGGGTTACATGCCTGAGGACATTGTGGTGGCACAGATAAAGAGTGATGCTAGTCTCCAGTGGAGCATCAGTCCAGCCAGTAGAGATGCCATGATCCACGAGCTGAGCAACTCCACACATATTTACATCACACTGCGTTGGATGTTATTACGGTATAGACCACCACAAGCACACATCACACACACTCTTAGGCTTTGTCATAGCATGCTGGACTTGACTGTGAGGGGGTTAATACATGTGTTTATGACAACAGGAATGCCAGCCTTTCCATGAATGTTGAGACCGTGGGTGAATATACAGTCAAATATGAGGACAACAGTCTGAGAGATGAGATTGTCAAGATGTTGAAAGGGAATCACAGCAATGTTGTGTGCGTGTCTTTACAAACATAACACATACACACACACACACACACACGATGCATTACTGATATAAACACTGCCATCTTACTCTCTGCTTCATAATAAGTAATATTGTCATGATAGGATTATAGAGTCTCTGCTGCCTAAATATATACGAGGGCCCTCAGGACCAGAAGCAAAGATGGCCAATCGGCTGAATGTAGGTGAGTCAAGCACACTAGCAGAATGAAATAAAAGCTATCACTTTGTCTCTGTCTCATTCACTGAATTGGGACTTACACATTTCATCAAGCTCATTATTATTATAGACACATTACATGTGCATATATCTAAAGATGTTTTAAAGATAGTTTTAAGTTGTAAAATTATATAATGAAATAATGTTTTGAAATATATCTCATATAACTCATTAAAATGTTTGATGTCATTTTTCAACCCTCAAAGAGCATTCGGACGATCCAGATGACGTTCAGGACTATGCTTTCTTCCGTCCCTTGGCTATTAAACTTAAACAGAGTTCCGAGGGGTCACAGCCTGGGCCACAGTGGTGGGTAGTGGAGGAGTGTGCTCCAGCATATCCACCAATGAAATGCCACAGCATTCAGCTGGTCATCTTCAATGACAAAGTCAGCCCTTCAAGTCTCAACTTTCTTGCAGGATATGGGTAAGACCTATTAACTAGCTGTTCTGCAAACCAGAAATGGTGAAATACTGGCTTGAAGTAGCACCTTGTTTTAGAAGACATGATGTCTCTGATTGTTACAGAATTTACATTAATAGCAATTGCTAAGTTGTATTGATTATCCTATATTCAGTAGAGTACAGAAGAGAACAAGAACATTTGTTGTAAAATGTATTAATTAATGTAACATTAGGGCCCTAATTAACTACATTTTTGTATGTCATTATGACATAAGTATTGTTGGAATTATTGTATTGCAATGTATACATACATTAATCCTGCTTAAATGCTTTTTTTTATATGAAAGGCTTTACAATCATTCGTTTTGGATCGTTGTTTAAACCCTTCTCTCTTCACCCCCATTCTTGTGTAGGATCGTGGGTCTCTACATGTCTGTCGTGCTTGTGATTGGGAAGTTTGTGCGTGAGTTCTTCAATGGCATTTCTCGTTCCATCATGTTTGAAGAGCTGCCATGTGTGGACCGTGTGCTCAAGCTTTGCACGGACATCTTCGTTGTGCGTGAGACAGGAGAGATGGAGCTGGAGGAGCAGCTGTTTGAGAAGCTCATCTTCCTATACCGCTCACCAGAGACTATGATCAAGATGACCAGGGAAAAGAAATACAACTAGCACATTATAACACTTTTTGTGTTAAATGTTTTATAAGCATTTTTGTTTCCTGAGGTTGTTTACGATAATTACAACCAGAACCTCAGGGAGACCGTGATGTCACATCTCAGGCAAAGACATTGTCTACCAGTCTGATGACCATAACTAAGTATTGGGCATTAACACTGATTTGATCCATCATATCTGGTAAAGACATGACCTTATATTTTTTCCCCCAGATGAAATGTCATTTAGCTTAGTTCAATATAGCTGCCACCTGTACTGCAAAGTGTCTTATGAAATGTTGACCTGCTGGATGTAGGCTAAAACTGCAGTTGCATGCATATCTGCCAAACCTTCACCTGCTACCTCACGAGCAGGTGTTCTTTACCTTGAATGTGGAGAGGAGGGGGGTATCTATTTGTACAGAAAGCCTGAAACACATTGTGGCCCTTTTTATGTAAATAAAAATGAACTGAAAACTAGATGTACGTATGCCACAATCCCATATGTATTATGGCTCTACTGAAGTATCACCATTAAACTTGAAGGTGAAGTTAATTCAATTTCAGTACCTTTACCTGTCACTTCTCTTGTCAAGAGTGAAAATGAGATCTCGGGCATGATCAGGTTCTATAATTGGACAACCAACAACTACAATGACAGGAACGTCAACCCAATGTTCTAGCCGAGGCTGCACACATGAATCGTACCTTGCAGTTAGGGACTGGAGGTTATTGCTTTAGCTCATGAGTGTCAAGACAAGTAGTTTACAATACATTTAATAACTATTATCTTTGAATGAGAGAGCTAGGAAATGTATTTCATATAATGCATATTTCCAAAACTGTAGGCTAATCAGTTTATGTAGGAACTAGTTCACCAGTTCCTTAATACTGATATTTTAAAGAAAAAATTTACATGGTTATTTCAATTTGACTTTAACCACTGACCCCCTGTAGACAGACATGGAACATTACTTTGAGGTAGTGGAGATAGGGAAGCAGTAAAGTGAGACAAAGGTAAGATCTGGCTGTAATACATTTAAGTCTGAATAAGCTATGTGAATGATCTTAATCATTAGATGGCTTTGATGAATGTCAGATTTGTTAACAACAGTATGACATTTACAACTAAAAATCTTGACAATTTTCTTAATGACTGTTGAAATAAACTCACTCATTCAAATTAATCTGCATCTTCTACCTTCAGCAATAGTTATTTCCATTTCAGCAGTAACAGTTGGTGGGCTCAGCCAGGGAAGTTCACATTGCACATCATATTGAACATTGTAGCTTACTTGGCCTACACATTCTGGTGTGCATCAAAACAATCTCCTGACTGCTTTACTTGACAAGAGAGGCTTGTAGGCCTATATTAGGCAAATGTATGGGAATGAGAAAAAAAAAAATCAAATCAGCAATCATAACCAAGACATTTAATTACATATTTAATGGTGGAGCTTTGGAAAATTAAAATGTCGTTTTCCACTGCTTTTGTTGATGACAAACATACTAAGGAACGTTTCACGCTAGAGGTCTTCTTCCAGCTAAGGGCCCTTTGGACACAACATCAAGGACTCAGGTTATCATGGCTCCTGTCAAGAGACGACACATCAAGTTAGTAGCAGCCATGCGCTGTATCGGAGATTACATACATCAAACCTACGACAAATTAAACCTGTTAGCAGCTAAATAACCGTTAAAAAGACAACTCTTTGACATGAGGAACGATTATTAAACATTGACTTACATGCGGTCTTCGGTCGGTTTACTTTGACACTGGTTTCCGCGGCTTTGAGGGCCTCTGCTTTCAATGGACCTTTCAAGGCTGCCCGAACAGCACTAGCACAAATCGCCGAGAAGCGAATGTAGCTGGAAAAAAAGAGACACATTCTGACTTGATGCGTTTCTCGCATACTGACTTGACGCATTTCTCGTATTGTGTATCATATCAACTCACACCGGAGTGTTAAGTAACTAAGGTCATGATACTGTACTGTTAGCCACAACTCGTGAGCTAGCGCGTAACATTAACGTTACTGTATTAGCCTAGCTAACAAGTCACGTATTTTCTTCAGCCAACATCGTGCCATTAAATTAGAATGAATGTCACAAAATGTCCAGACTACAGCAACATTATGCTATAATTTTGCACGCAAGAGTGAAACAAAGTGTTCCACTTAATTTTAAAGTTACCTTAGACCTGCTTGTCTCCAGTATGCGACCATCTTGCCTGCAATGTTGTTCTCAAGGACGAGAATGTTCTTCCTCTATTTTGTACTTGTAAGAGATGGACAAAAAATGGTGCAGTGGCGCCACTGTATGGATTGGAGGTCTGAAGTTTTTGGAGACGGACTCCGCTATCCAAGCATCCCACTTTTAGTGGGTTTTACAATGATTTCCTTTATTATACAAAAGCACTTAAAGCTATGAAGTCTAAGAAAGCAGTACAACTTTTGAACAGTGTTGCATAATATGATTTAATGACTAAGCCCTAGTTATATGGGGGGTTTTTTTCTGTTGTGTTTTGTTTTTCTGTTTTGATTATTATTTATCTTTGCTTCCTCCTTTTAAAAGTGCATAGATGGATTCCTTATGGATTGTTTTGACCCATGTTTATTGTACTTGAATTACCAAATTATCACAAAAAAAGGTATCCGAGCATGGAGGATCCTGTAAAAAAGATCATAATATAGGCTAATATAGCTATAGTAGGGAAAATACGTCATATTTAATCAACATTTTGATTATATTTCACACAGGGCCTATTAATAACTGACCACATTTCATTTCATAAATGCCTTAGGCCTACTTCTAGCCTAGGCTACTGTATTTCCCATACAATGGATTGTTCCATAACTGTCAATATTTTGAAAACCTGTCCTGGGCCTGATGATGTTATCATTTAGATGTTCGTGTCAGCCTACATTTTTCTTCAATGCTATCTCATTTATTTGTTCCAATAACCATCACTTGCAGCCAGGCTTGGAATTTTACCATTCTGGGGGCAAGGCCACTTGGCCTTCAGTTGGGCATATTTGGTGGGGGGCACAAAGGCCACATGTCAGGGCACCAAGGCCAAAGTTAACTATAGCATATAAAAATGATCAAAGTTGTATTTAGCCTATTCACTGCAGTAGACCTGCATCACTGTATGAAACATGACAAAAACATGAAAAATGACATATTACATAGAACTGTAAATCTTCTGATCATCTAATAATTACAGATATCTAGGCTACATATAACAGTTATTTTATATTTGGCCTGCTATGAAATCATGTATTGAACAATTTAAGCACAGCTCAGCTTTAAGAAACTCAAATAGCCTAGATGCATGCTTAGCATTTTGTGATCATTAAGGCTACTTTCACAAACTGTTAGTCAGCTGTCCTCTGATTTACCAATATCTAGGCGATATTTGTAAAATTTATTTTGTATTTGGCCCATTATGAAATCATGTGGAACAATTTAAACACATTGTAAAACTTAAAGCCCAAATTTGGAGACATCCATGCATGTCGAAATTTACTGCAAATTCGAAACTGGATTACTCTGGAACAGCTAACTGTACAGGGGACTGTTTTACACCTTTGTGTTCGGTAAGGTCTGCTGTTTATTCTTATATATGGTTTGTCATGTGTTAAAAGAAGGGTTCGTGAAGTATTCCACCGATATGAATGGGTAGGGAGATCATGGACCCAAAACCTTCAGTAGAATGTATGATTAAATTGAATTATATTATTTACTTTTATCGCGAACCGTTCAACACAGCAATTATCGGCTAACATCGTTTAAAAGCTGAGAAAAAGCTCTTTCATGTCATACTTGTGATGTCTGTGTGATGATGAGTAGGCTACTTCGCGAGTAGTTAATCTGAGAAGAATGGGTGAATTTGGACGCACTTTCTTTCTTGCACTGTCACTTTCTCCACTGCGTAAAAGACTAAATTAATTTGCGCTGTGAATGCTAAGATTATTTTGACAGGCCACAGGCTAAATAAAAATCGCTATTAGTAGGACGCAAAGCAGAATATTGAAAGAAGGGGGCACCAAGGCCACCTTGGCCTGTAAACCTCTGATTTTCAAAGGGGCATCACGGCCAACGCAAGGGGCTACGACGGCCATGGCTGAATCGCTGAATTAAGACAATTTCAATGTGCATTTTCTGCCACAGGATGGCGATAGAGATGTATTTATTATGTCATCCTAGTCGAGGATTCAGCAGTCATTGGGTACGCCCACCAGTCTTGCGGATAAGCATCTTGCAGCTGCGTTAAAGCCATGGAAGGAAAAATGGCTTCGTTCAAGGGAGAGTTTTGTTCATTAATGGAAATTGGTTGGAAATAGAAAAAAATCCCATTTATTTAAAGCTTCATAAAAGACATGTTTATCAAACGTGAGGACGAAACCATTTTTGGGAACAAATCTCCCCTCCCCCACACTCCCTTTGGCTATTCCTCCACCACTGACACCACCACTGAACTTAATCATAGGCCTAAATGTAACCAATGGGAGTTTCTTGGACTAAACAATGTGACATTGATGTTTGATTGTATAGTCATGCATAACATTTTGAATTTTCTGATCTTTAAATTATCTTTTGAGTTCAATATATAGATGTTTAGTTGGAAGGAATTGAAGCGTATTGATTGGGAATTGTCCAAGACAGTCTTGTCACCACTCTGCATTGATGTTGATAAAGGAATAATCTTCTGAACCAAATGCTCTTGTGGTTCTCCTCAAAATTCTTCCTGGGTGCGTAGTGGATACTTGATCTGCACATCACTAAACACAGCCAAGAAACCCTACGAAAACATCACATTTACAGTTAGATCCGTGCCCTTCCTACATTCTCAATGCTAAATCTGTGTTATTTAATACACAGGCATCCGTATTCTTTCTCACATGATTAACAAGGCATTCATTTGTGACATGTTAATTGAACTTTAAGGGGGCATAACATTTTCTTGCATCATTAAAACACTGAAATGTATTAAAGTTAAACCATTTTGCTGATGATGTGAGAAATATATATCCAAAACACCAGATAAAAACAGGCCTGTGTTATTCTATTGCGGTAGCTCTGTAGCTTAAATGTTATTCTATTGCTGTAAGTCCCTTTGGATAAAAGCATCTGTCAAATGAATAAATGTAAATGTAAGTGCAGGGGGAAATGAATCCTCATTTCAGTCTCTTAAAAGTGAAAATAAAATACTGAAAAGAAAATGTTATGGCTTAAATATTTTTCAGGGCTAAACAAAAGTGTTTTATCAGTTATCTTTTATCTACATTCTTAAACTTGTCATGGATAAATGCATTTCATGGCATTACATAATGCTGCTTATTCATTCATATCACTCAAATCAATCCCAGTCGTAATTTTCACTCAAATTTTCACAATAATTTTCTATTCTCTGCAATCGATAGATCAATAGATACATACATACATACATACATAGATTTTAGAACTGACAAACTGACTGATAGATCAATAGATACATACATACATACATACATACATACATACATACATACATACATAGATTTTAGAACTGACAAACTGACATTCTAACGTGTATCAACTACACACTCATTTATTTCACCATTTCTCGGCCTGTGTAGCACATAGTCTCACTGAAACTCATAATCACACCTCTTATTCACGGTCTGTGAACCCACCTGCTTCACCTGCAAAACTGGACCCGCCAATGTCACACCTTTCATCACAGGAAGAGGAAACCCCTTTTGAAGCATGGCTAAAACAGAAACACGACCACCATTGTTAGACTGAAGTACACCCCGCTGTCCATCCCATCTATTTTGCCCACTTCACATGGATTTCTCTGACTCAATATCTATGAGGTTCTGGGATGATAAGTGAATTGACTACTTGCAGAAATACATGAAATATGTGAATCAGATGCACAAAACCCCGTTCCCATTCATTTTTTTGCAGCAATTAGTAGGCTATAACATCTATTGGATCTCCGGAGGTTGGAATGATCCATTCAATACAAATTGAACTTTCAGTGGCAATGAACTAGGCTAAGGCACATATTTTCTTGACATGCTGATATGAAGCCCATGCTACTGATCACTGGTCAGATCTGGTCAGTAAAAAAATTCCGCAATTAGTTGCCAAGAAAACATGATAATACTCTCAAGGTGCAATATGTTTTCTGTTCAATACAAACAATTTGGTACTTCTGGACTCCCTCAGCATAAACTCCATGGATGTTTTGAGACTGGTCGGAAGGAAAATCAAGTAGCCAATAGCTTAGATGTTGCGGCTTGCTTGCTATCTGCCACCTCCACCATTAAATGCACCTCATTTTCAGTTGTACTCATTGCTTGTATTGCAAAGGGAAACATTTGTAGGACACAGTGGTGTTTATGAATCTCACCATTTAGCTTTGGAAGAAAAACAGTCTTAACGGCCCAGCTTGCAGTACTCTCCAAGGTTTTAGTCTGCATAAACACATTCAACGTTCAATCGTTACAACTTAGATATAATATCATCTAATCAGATACTAACCACATCCAATCAAATATACACACATCATTATTAAACATAGACTAACCTGGAAAGTTCCAATCTCACTTGATGCCAGTGATAAGGTCAAGCTAATGGAAGGAAAAGGATTTGATGGTTAGTAGTGATCCTGTTCCTAATACACAATATGCATGTAGGATTCTAAGATTTTACTCACTTCTCAAATTGCATTTGTCCCATAAGCGTAACATTGCCAATGTTCAGTTTGCCGTTGAATTGAATTTTCTTTGTGAAAGAGCATGAGGTTAAAACACATTTTCTAATTTGAACTCTAAAACATTTCATTAATTTAATAAAAGCACAATTTGCTGCTATGGAATGTAACGATAGGTCTGTGTATACCTCAACAATATTGGACAGATGGAAGCTAATGTACTCACCAGATTGAGTCTGAACAGGGGTCGGCGGGCGGTGGTGTTGTCAATGGCATAGGCTTTAACTGCTACAGACAGGACCAGAGAGAAGGAGTCCATATGGAGGGAAACAGCTGGTGTCTCATCAGCAAACACCTGGAGCTCCATCAGCATGTTGGGGAACATCTTGGGCAGCTGAACACACACACACACACACACAGACACACACCACACACACACACACACACACACACACAGACACACACCACACACACACACACACACACACACACACACACCACAGACGGTCACCTGTATGAATGTTATATTCACTTCAGGGAAAATGCACTCCCTACATTTAAGAAGAAAGACATTTCTTCTTGATATTATGCCTCTCCATTTCTACTCTAGACGATTCGTGCTTAAAATGTGTCAGATACGCAGGTGAAAGATTCAAGAAGGTATCTTTATCTCACCTGTGGGATGAGTATTCCAAATGAGCTGGTATTGAGTCGTATAGGAGACGATGGTGGAATCTGGGAGGAATTAATACAAAGTAATACTCAGTGGAGCTTGGTGACATGCTATCAGTTCAGTGCATGTGACTTACTCAGTTCACTTGCCAATATGAACATTTAAAAAGATCCCCACCCCACCCTATGTTACATACACACACACCATGCTGTCGGTAACGTTGATTTGGAAGAGACCTGCGGTGAGGCAAGCGTAGGCATAGGTGTTGAGACTGTACTGGGAGATGCCCAAGGAGATCATGTAATCTGCTTTCCATGGGAGCTGGAAGACCTCAGGTGGGAATGGAGGTTCTTTTGGGTGCGTCTCACTGTAAAAAACACCCTGAATCATAGCACCAGAGAGTTACGGAGGAGCGGGATTGAGAGTCCATGGGATAAATGTAGAGTTTGACAATTAGGTTTGAGCTGTTGGCTTGAAGGCCTGAAGCCATAAATGTAGGAAGAAAGTTCTTCTATTGTCACCTTTAAGTCCACTTCTATGCCAGAGGTTTTTACAACTGGAGCATTTGTGAGAGGAACTCTAAAGATCAGGCTTGGATCAACATGGTAGTCGACTGTAAAAGAGAATCACATCACTTATTGTTTCAGTTTAGGCAATTCCCCTTCGTCTGTTTCATAGCATGCACATACACATACACATGCACACACACACACACACACACACACACACACACCATTACCATGCATGGCTGCTAGAATTTCTTCAAGGTTTTTAACTTGGTCCTCCACAACAAGGCAGATCTGCGTGTGGTGACAAAAGATATTCAGTAATTTATTAATTATTACACACTGATTATTTTTATTTTAAATGAACCATATGTAAGATTGTGGCCAAAACTGGTACTGCAATCACTTTCAAATTACTGTAGAGCGGTGTATCCCCTCCCCCCTGACTTGAGGTTGCCAACCCAGATGCCGAAACACTACTGACTTCGTGATTAGTAGATAGTTGGAGGGTGGCACATCAGGCCAAAACACAACATTACATGACAAAACACAACATCAACATCAGTTGAGGGCTGCACTTTTTAAATGTCAATATCCTTGCTGGACTACTGTTGTCAGTGATATAAGTATTTGGAATGAATATGTTTTTTTTTATGTTTAGTGACATATCAGGGCCATTTTATGATTTATTGAAATACATTTCTTACATACGGTTCCTTTAAATATAGCTGCAAGCAGCAATGAGGGGGCCAAGTTACATCAGACATATGGCCGTGAGCAGTAACTACAACTTTCATGTCTAGCAACCAAAGATTTGCTGAGATATAATGTCACTTCCTGTTTGGCGGCTTTGCCACCAGTTTCTATTGGCTGTGATGGGCAAAACATTTTGTCAATGGCTTTTAGAAAGTAATGCTGATAAGGCATTGTCTGAAGATGATCTGTGCCAATTTTGATGAAGATCAGATAAAATTTGTGACCTGTGAAAATGTTTTTGTGTTTCTGGCAAAACCCAAAATGATGGCCAGATCGATTATGGTGACATCACAAGTTGGCTTTTGTTGGCCTTAGGAACTCCAAAAGACACATTAAGTTTTAATTCCAAACATGTCAACAGTTACAAGCCAAAATGCATTTTTGCTAATTGTAGCGCCCCCTAGAGGTCAAAGGTTACCAAATTTCTTGAGCGTCCATCCAATGGGGTCATGAGTCCATGTACTATGTTTGGTTATGATACATGAAATGGTTGATAAGTGATGGCATGGTCTGAAGATGGTCTGTGCCAATTTTATTGAAGATCAGATGACATTTGTGACCTGTGAAAACGTTTTAGTGTTTTTGATTGAATCCAATATAGCAATATGGCATCAATATTGTTGATGTCAAAAGTTTGCATGTGTGGGCCTTAAGACCTTCCACAGTATTACCAAACACCACCTGTAAGTTTTAATTCCAACCTCATCATTAGTGAAAATTTAGTTTCACTTTTGATAAAATCCAATATGACGGAAAATCCATCATGGCGGAAATTGACATCATAGGGTTGAACGCGGCTTGGTCCAAGGATTCCAACGATACCTCATATTTGAAAATCGGGCCAACGGGTCAAACGTTACATGCTTGAACGTTACAAACGTTACAGCGCTACAGCGCTCAAGGTGCCGACATGAAACTCGGTGAAATAAATCATGGGGCTGTCCCCAATCAGTGTGCCAAATTTCACAACTTTTTACTAGATGGTTCTAGGGCTGCCATAGACTTCAATGGTGGAAGCATAATAATAGGAATACGTACAAACACAATGGGTGCCGCCCAAAAATATAATCTCAGTTTGAGTACTCACATTTCCTTGAATTATTCCCTTAATGTGGCCAGGAAAGAGATCCACAAAGGCTTGGATGAAGAAGCTGGAGAGATTTTAGGAACATTTTACATAGACCCTAAACATAATCTCTCCCAGATACATTACGCTAAACAAAGCAACTTTAATCAAAGCGACATGGTCCACAACATGGTAAACAAGTTAGTGCATCAATGAGTGCTATTTTCACAGTCAAGTGTCAGTTCTAGTCAGGTGATAAGTGCTAGATTTAGCAAGGCTAGTTGTAAGTAGTGCTACGAGAGGAGATATTCTCTGAAGAGCAGGCCATGAGTAGCCAGTGTAGCTGGATGAGCAGCGGGGTAACATGTGCCCTTTTGGGTTGGTTGAAGACCAGGCACGCCGTCACGTTTTGGATCATCTAAAGGGGTTTCACTGTGCAGGCTGGGAGACCTGTCAGGAGGGCGATACAGTAGTCAAGTTATGAAATGACTATGGCCTGTACCAGGAGTTGGGTAACATATTGAGTCAGGTAAGTCCTAATTTTCCGTATGTTGTAGAGTGGGAAATGGCACGACCGGGCGACCGAGGCAACATGATTGGAGAAAGTTAGTTAGTTGTCGAGCATGACTCCTACATTTCTTGCAGCCTAGGTGCAACAGTCAGGGAGTCAATTTTGATGTTAATGTGATGATGTATAGTAGGTTTAGCTGGGAGGACCAGCAGTTTGGTTTCTGAGAGGTTTATCTAGAGGTGGTGTGCCTTCATCCATGTAGATATATCTGAGAGGCAATCAGAGATCCGTGCCGAGACCAAGGGGTCATCAGGTGGAAAAGATAGAGCTGTGTGTCGTCTGCATAGCAGTGGTATGAGAAGCCAGTGCTGGCCAGTGGGCTGAACTTAAGTGAAGATCTTTCATCATGAATGAACAAAAGAGGATCCTTCTTTTGGAACAAGCTACCCACCCGGCTCCTCCATGAAAGCTCACGTCTACACTGCCGATTTGTGTATCACATGTCAGGCACTCGACAGAGAGACGTGCTTGGTTGTCTCTCCCCAGCTGTAGCAGAGAGGATGTATCGGTATTAAACAATGCCAGTTCAAATGCCCCTCCGTCCTTACTATGAAATGGATGGCAGAGTATGGGGGTGAAAAACAGAAAAAGATGGATTAATATTACAGTAAGGTCACAGGTCATCAGGTCACACCATTGTAATTTAGATCCACCCTCTCACTTCCCCTTCAACCCTGAATCAGTCACATGCTGAGAAGAGTGAAATAGAAAGCAAACAGAACTCACATGATTCCAAAGGAAGTTCTCCAGCTCCCTGCTACAGCTATAGCCAGGCCACTGAACTCCACCCGGAGGCCAGTATCCTCCTCAAAGTTGACACTTGGCTGTGGCATATCTACCTTAACCACCTTCATACTGAAGAAATCAGCGAGATACTCAATCCATCAACATTCTCCCATAAAAATTAACCATTTTGCTGTATCAAGCTGAGGGTACCAGGTGTTGCTCCTTATTTGGCAAACTTCCTCATAGGTTGAACACATAAACATATTACATTATAAAAAAGTAAAGGCGGACTCCAAAGACAGACTGGACTTACTCATAAAGGGCATAGCTAACACCGATGATCGATCCACTAACTACTGGGAGGTCTGCCGTGAGTAGCTTTTCCTGTACCCAGCCTGTAACCAAATTTGTCACTACACACACACACACACACACACACACACACGGTGCATAACATAACAATACATCTTAAATTAAGATTAATTGTAGGATTGAGATGAAGGTGTTTTTGTCTTCAGGGCTCACCATAGTCAAGTCCCTTGGATGAAACCACCGTTTTGACTCCAGGACAGGCTTGAGAAGTCTGAGTGCCCAGCAGCAGTAGCAGAAGAAACAACCTCATATCTGCTCTGATGCTATTTCCCTTGCGTCTGTATGCCAAAGTATAATGTTGTATTTATATGTTGAGAGATATCCCAGTAGGTCACCTGGAAGTGGGCCTTTGTCCAGTTTGCTTCCATGGATTACTTTTCTGCCCCACAGAGCTGTCCACTCTTAACAATTATTGTATATCATCATTATGCTTATAGTTGTTTCGCTTTGGACAAAGCAAATTCCCATAACCATAATTAATATGCAACTGTCACCACAATGCATGTTTTGATGTATAGTATAAGCAAATAAAAAATGTGCAAATAAAAAAGTAAACAACCATACCATATTATTTGTGCAGATGTATTGCTAAATATAGCAGCCTATATGGAGTACTACAGTCAATGCTACCTGCAACACCACTAAATTTGTTTGTTGGTTGTACATCCTTTTTTTGAATGGTGAAGAACTACTGCCTTGTATTGTGCTTGCTTTTTTAATTGGTGTAGAATTACACTTGTGCATTATTGTTGACACCTTCCTGGCATATAGCTTATATCTATTTCCTGATCATTACACTTTTTATTCATTTTAAAGCAGCAGTGTTGTGGTCTAAATCTGGAGAGCTATAGATAAATAAAAGGTATGAAAAACTTCTAAACACTAACCAGGGCCCTTAATGGCACTGAATCTTACTTTACTAACGTGCTAATTGTGTTTTTTGCAATATACTCAGTGATGTCATCTGTCAGTGTTTACGCTATGCTCTCTAACATAGTACATATACCCCTTAGTCTCATAAAACAGTGTTTAAGCTATGCTCTCTAACATAGTACATATACCCCTTAGTCTCATAAAACAGTGTTTAAGCTATGCTCTCTAACATAGTACATATACCCCTTAGTCTCATAAAACATCTTCACATATGAAGTTTTTGTTATGAGCATGACATAGGTGCCACAGAATGAAGTTCATTAACATCTTTATGCATGTCTGCCATTATGACAATATTTATTTTTTACATTTAATGCAGTGGAAGCACACAAAACTGCAGTATAATACCATGACACGACTGCATACTTATATATGAGCAGCACTTACCATAATGTGCTATATCAAATTATTCGCTGTTAAATTTCAAAGTATGTCCTAATGATTTTTTGAATTGTCCATGTCAGGAGAAACGATAGAACTTACCACTTAGCGAACTATCCACTGATGTTCAATGTGCAAAACTTAAACAATCTGAATATCAAGCATGCCGTTCTTACCCGTTTAGTCTGCTCTCTGAGTGGTGTTTCTTCTCTGTGAGAATGGGAAATGTCTTCTCCAGGGGATTTTGTACATTCACACTTCCTCATGGAGCTTGATGTTTATAAACACACACTATTTTGTCTAAAGTGTTTATCACTCACACTATCAATGTTATCCATTAGTGTTTCAGGTGATTAAACAAAGGTTTAGTTTATGTTTGTCTGAATTCAGATTGAATATAGGTTAACAATATCACTAACACTCATCCAACTTTAGAGAGAGAGAGAGAGAGAGAGTGCTTTCAGTTCTTTTTTCTAGAAATAAAAAGAAGAAGCAAGATAAATACTTCTGTTTATTCAGATCCTTATTCTTTCTCTTCTAGATGTTCTCACACATCCACCCGGACACCCACCTCACCAACAATGCTCATTATAGCACGTAACATCAATGTTGCGGGATAGATTAGATATGTCAGCAGATTGTATTTCTTATCTTACATGTGTTTGGGGAGAACAGGCAAGCTATTGTCAGCTGAAGGGGTTGGAGCATCTCCAAAATGGCAAAGTATGTGAGGTGATCCTGATCAGTAGTAGGCTATCTGCCAACAGTATACTGTTATATAGTCCGAAGAGTGACAGGCGATGGTCCAGTGACATGGTGTTTGTCATCAAGTTTGATTAATTAATTAATGCATTATGGTTGTATTCTCCCTGGTCTGAACAGACAGAGGGACTATTCAAATCAAATACAAATCAAAGCAGCCCTCACTTATGGTCACCGGAGGAAGGTGCAACAACCCAATGCACCACACACTGGCAATGGGGTTGTGTGGTGCAGACCAATCAGATTGCACCTGCAATGGACATGCATCAAGTCACATGACAGTTTTCTGTCACATCCTGTGGACAGCAGGTTCAAGTCTACTGGGGGAAGGCGGCACACTATGGGAAGAGGATTGGCCAGTAGTGGGGGTTGTGATGCTCTAGGCTTGGAAACCCTTAGTCAGACATTCATGTGAATGGCAATTTGACAAGTTCTACTGATCTAAGCATTACTCTGGACCAGGTACATCCCTTCATGGCATATAAAACCCATGCAGTCAAGAAAGTGAAAGGTGGCTTGTGCAGCTTTGTCCATAACACTATGGTATATATATAGTGGTATATATATCTATCTATCTATATCTATATATATCTATATATATATATATATATTAAAGCAACACCAAAGAGTTTTTTGTACCTTAAAATAGCCTAATGTTTCCAAAATCGTTTCAGTGGTTCATCAACTCGTATCTTCTGCATTCACTTCGCGGCCCTCTATATAACCGCACTAAGGGTATCTTGTCAGATCGGGTAGCGGATCTGTATGTAGTTCGATGGAATGAGACATAAGAAACTACAAATTTGACTTGCTTCTGAAGTCGCAATACATCATACTTTCATAAAATCGTGCAACATCCTCTACCTTGTCTGTGGACGTCGTAACAAAGCCAGTGCTGGATAAACAAATAGCGTGCGCGACAGAAGAAAAGTGCTTTGGTGTTGCTTTAATACAATTACAATGCAAAGATGATGGACCAACAATGGTCCTAGTTTTAATTCGTCAAGATATTACCTTCATTAAACATACGATTTCTGCCGTGTTCTCTTTAAGCCAGGTTTCCTGTAGCCTCATCCCAGGGGGACGTAATCTATGCTTCCGCCCACCGACGCGGACACATGTGTGCGCATCGCACATGCAATGTGCAAATTTCGTGTCCTCGCGGACTCTTCTTTTCCTGTAAGGTGTTACCTATAAAAAAATCAACGTGCTAATGTAGAAATTCAGTCCTGAAATTGTAGCTTCCCTACAACATTTTCACTTCAGTTTTTAACCATTCTTACTATTGACTCGTGCGGCTTCTGCAAGCCATTTTTTTTTTCAAACTATCATTTGACCTATGGAAATGAATGTGAAACCCATTTTTATTTTGTTCGTCAGTGGTAGCCTAGCTTTGTCAGGGGTATCAGATAATTACAACTCTACATGGTTTAAAAGGCTGATGCTAATGTGGGACTGGGATGTTACTGGCTGTCTAGACAGGTGAAACAATGGAAAACATGTGTTTTCTTGAAGTTATAAATGTATGCATTTCAATCCTTTCGTTGACCATGCCCCAGGTGGTTTGCTTCAGTCTTTGCACGCAACCTGCCCCACAGGTAGGCCTAAACACTCGCACCTCTTTAATAACTGTTGTCTTTTAACGACGAAATGCTTGGTCCTTGTCCTAATGGTAATCACTGACTACTGTAAGTGACGACGTGCTTAATTTGTATTAATTCAATTTGCGATTTTTTTTTTGCAAGGGTCTTGAGTATAGCCTAATGCCCTCAGGATGACCAAAACAAGATAGATTAATTTATTATTATTATTATTATTATTATTATTTCTGTAGGGCCTATAAGACAACAATGTGCTGTGTTTCATATTTGGTATTGAGTCACAGTAATTTATTGTTGGTGAAGAAATGTGGACAATTAATTTGAACTAGGGCCTGATTCTGACACGCAGGAGTTTATAGCATCAATTTAATTTTAAAACATGATCGGGCAAGAGGCAGAGCAACTGCAACAGCAAATAAAATATTTTATTCTTGTTCCATATACACAATCATTTTCTTTTTTTCACATCGCCGTTGTTGACAGCACATGAAGAAAATATCACACAAAGACAAAATTAGTCATACGATTAAAAAACAAATATTACCACAGGAGCCTGCACCTCACATTCACTCTCACAGATACACGTGGTTACGGTTAACAGCGAAAGAGAAGCGTTGATATAGGCAAAGCCTTCCACCAGAAGGAAACATAAATGTGCTGCTTAATTTACAGAGCCTACTTTTCTCTGAACCACACATTTAAAATAGAATGTGATATGTCACAAATGTAAGCTACTGACATCCAGATGTAGCCTCTGCGCCAACGTGTTGGCCCACAAGCTTACTGTTATTGTGTGCATTTACATGATCTAGGCTAATTTAAGTCTGAACAGAAGTGATGGGTTCTTTCCATGCCACTTGCCAGAGCGTCCTAAAGTCAGCCTCCTTATGTTACCTTTTTAGTGTCCATCTTGCTAATTAGAAGACATGTTGTGCTGAGGCTGTTTATTTTCAGAGACCAATGAATAGCAGCAATACTCTCTTAAATCATATTTCACAAGAACATCTATGTGCTGTAGGCTTTTTGCATAGGGAGGTCTTGTCTCCAGCATTCTTTTCAAGCTCAGCTTTTACCTCATAAATTTGCATCCACTTTGATATAAAGACTACCACAAAACAAACACAATTGAACAACAATTGAAACGTCTATTGAGATATTGCACGTTATTTCGACAAAACCCGAGAAGATATTTTTTAACGAACCTAAATAATTGCTTGACTGATCGTGGCAGTCATGGTACCTTAAGGTAATAGACCTAGAGTGGATTGTATTAGCATTTTCATACAATCTGTTCATTTCATTGCCTACCTAAAACCCTAATCCTGAATGTTTAATTGGAAGGCTTCTATGAGGCCTTCGATGGAGTGAATGAATCCAGATACACTGCATATGCCCCCAACTATAAATATTGCGACGTCAAAAAATACATGGTGCCACAAGAGTTTCCTCCACTGAAGCTTCAGGTGGAACAGACTTGGTAGTAAGAAGCACAAGCCTGCCCCAGTGAGACTCCCCGTAAGGCCCATCAGGAGAGCAAAGTGTGGGACAAATATTGCCATTAACAGTGTAAACACAACCAGCACAATTCGCAAGCCCAAGCCCCATGACTTCAACTTCCTTCCTGGGCCGTAACAGTCTGGGAATATTCCTCCCCCTTGGAAAAAAGACTTTTCAAAAACCTCCACCGCGGCAAAGAAGGGCAAAGGATATGACAAAAGAGCTTTGGAGACCAGGAAAATATTTACTACTGCACGAATACCTCCAGGGAGATTGTCCGTAATCACTTCCTTAGTGTCGTCTGCCCATGTGAGATAGGCCACCAGGGCAAAGAGCCCCTTGAGGACACAGGCAGCGATGTGTGTCCAATCCATCATGCAATGAAATTCACTCGGTTTCTGCATGTTCCCCTCTAGGGACGGCAGGAAGATCTGTGAAGTGTAGCTGAACACTATGATGCCAATGGAGATGGGAAACTTTTTGACATCGATGTAGAACTTGACTTTCTCCCATGCCCAGTCGTGTGCCCGCGACAGGCAGTAAGCAATCACTACAATATTTATGACGAAGTGGGCGAGTGTGCAGAGCAAGCTGAACTTGGACACAGATTTCAGGTCCTTCAGAAATGCGCAAGGTAGGAGGGCTACTGTGGCGAGGACCGCCCACGCCTTCTGAGACATAGGTAGACCAGGAAAGCTGTTGGCCATCAAATTCCCACTGACCACCACGTAGAGAATACAAGTCATCACCAACTCAATGATCTGGGCCACATTGACGACGTGTCCGCCAAGGGTGGGAAAACGCGGTGCGCAGCAAGCGTTGGCGATGTCTACGTACGTGTCTCTCACGCGCACGAGCTCGCCGTCTTCATTTTCCTCGTAGAGACATGCTATCAGGATCTTGCCCGTGTAGCAGCACACCACAGCAGCAAAGATGATGAGAAAGAGCCCGAGGTAACCACCGTGCAGAATGGCGTATGGCAAACCAAGGACGAACATGCCCTGAGGATACACAGACGTAGACACCAGTGATGACAACATTTATCCAATTGGCAATAATAAAATCTATTTACAGTGTATGACATAATTCGATAATATCAAATTTGATATTTAAATATGCAACTAGAAACACAAGTGGCCACTGGGATGGTTTTATTCTATAATGTTGCAGTTCGGCTATGGGATATAAGCTATAGTTGTGGCAATAATGTAAATAACGCCTGTTTTGGGGTATGGTTGTAGCATAGCCTATTGCAATCTAACGCTTATGAACTGGAAAATAGAAGACGGCTGGTTGAGAAGGCATCCTAGACCAATGTAGCGTAGATTAGGCTATTCTCATTACTGGCCAAACTTCAAAGCTAAGCATATGTGACAAAATAAAGGCTCATCAGATTGTATAAAATAGCTATTGGTAAACCATCAGGCTACAGAATTATTGTGGTTTCCGATTATGTGTAGGGAGGGGTAGCCCACAGTGACGTAACTGACTGCACCTCAGGAACTCGCTAACTCGCGATTTCAGCAACATTCACTTTAACGCGTTGCGATGGAACGGGGTCTCTATGGGAAGAGGGGATGAAATGGCATTATCAGATATACCCCTCCCCCTTGAACCGCAGTCGCTCTTGATAGCAAGAGTATATAAGAATATTTAGAGTTCCACGTAGCCTGCACGTCAACTAATTTCTTAAATGATTTTTAATTTTTTTTTTTTTCATTAATTCTAACTGAAAGCCCCCTCTTTCAGTTAATTTTATTAAATTGCTTGAACATATGATATTTATCATATTATGTATTTGAAACAGTTTTCTCAAAAGTGCATGTGTCTAACCTGAATGGCGTTGGTTACGTTCCATCCGGCCTCCCAGGCGGTAATTTTGGGCTTGTCCTCCACCACTTCACAACCACCTCCACTCTTTATCGAGGCCCGGTGAAGGGTGCCATCTCTTTGGTAGTGACTATCCCCTTCTAGCCCGTCTCCGGTCATCTCTTCCCCGCCATCCTCTGTCTGAAGCACATCCATGCGCATTCCCTGCCTGTAGTCATAGTCTAGGTCGTCGCATTCAGCGAAGCCCAGACCCTCCTCGTCCGTGGCCGCCTGGAAGCCCAAACGAGCAAAAGCCCCGCTAACCTTCGCCTGGGATTTATTCGATGCTGTGTTCATAGCATTCGTAATTTTGTTGGAAAGCTTGTGTCGGATTAAATGCGCCATGATTATTTTTTTCCAAAAACTTCCTTATTTCAATATGATTGACTGTCAAAATCTGCCCCAAGTATCCAGTTTTATAGGTGGAGGAAGAACTTGTCGGTATTAGACGATCAAATCATTCCTGTTGCAAATGCATTCCCCGATATCGTCAAATTCTTGCTGTCTGTGGGAAAGCTGATTTATCTTGTTCTTGCCACATGCATGTCTGTTGTCCTTCAACATCCACACACCTTTCGAAATTATTCCAGAATGTTTTTCAATGCATCAATCATGATTTCCAAAACACAGAAAGAAAAAGAAAATATATAACAGAAGTGTGTATTTTCAGAAGGCTGTTTTCCCTTATTGCATGAAGAAAATGTCTTCCCAAACGTTCTCTATATTCCACTCTGGTGATAAATGGCTGCTCCGAATCGCGTCGCGTGTGCGTGCGTGTGTATGTGAGTCAGTTCGTGTGTGTGTGTGTGTGTGTGTGTGTGTTTTGGACACGTGCCTATGTGTGAAGAAAATTCACACACCTTCTACTAATCAGATTCAGTAATTCAAACGGTAAGATGAGTTATCGAAAAATGTTGACAGTAGCCTACCTGAATAATAAAAGTGAAAAGAATAATAGTGTAATAAAATAAAATGTAAAACTCTACATTTATGGCAATGGACCACAAACACGCACAGACACATGTCAACACACACGCGCTATGTATGTGTGTATGTGTGTAAGAGAGAGAGAGAGAGAGAGAGACTACCAATGTGCGGAAATTACAATATTTTTTATTCACAACAGAAAGGTTTTCGTTAGTGAGAGTTACAACACAAATCTAGCCTACAATAGAATATTTCGTAATATCTTTATTTGCTTAGGCTACATGTGTATGTGTTCGGGAGCTAAAATATGCAGAATGTGCGTTCTTGTCGCCGCTCCTGCGGTAAGATGTTTTTTTTTCTTCGGTTTTTTTTGTTGAGTCGTGACGCAGTCTAAGTGCAGATATCATTCGCGCGTGTGCTTTGCACGTGTAGCCGTTGCAGACAGTGAAAATATTATTTCGTTAGCGAACATTATCGAACAATTGTTGTGCTTTCATAGACTAAATAAAAAATACATCAGCCTATGCCTATAGTCTTTATGTAGGCTGGCACATTACCTTATTCGTTTCATCTCATAGATGTTAGATTTGCCCTACATTCATGACAATTACATATAATATCTCGGCCATGTTAATTTTCTCTCCTTCATTTATTTATTTTTGTCAATAATAAGTAAATAACTATCTGTTAAAAATCTCAGTGTACTGAATGGGAAATTTGAATATCGAAATAATAGACAGATCGTCGATTCACTGACATATCAGTACCACGGTCAGCGACCTCTGTTACATGCAGAAATTCATTCGCGGCTGTTGCATTTAATTTCATACGTGGCAACTAGGCCATTGGGGAACCTTTTTGATCATTGATGAGCATATCACATCAATTGCAGTGAGAAATTAATCTGTAGCGGAAAACAGGTACTGAAAACACTTGAAAAATCAAGTTTGGTGCACACAAAATGAAAGACATAAGTGAGAGCCGGATGCGCTAAATATAGCAGAAACCCAGAGGACACTCACGCTCACACATCAACCAGGAGTAGACTACAGAGCACGCACTCGCACAGGCGCAGGAGTAGCGCGCGCGCGCACACACACACACACACACACACACACACACAACCCAGAGGACAGAGGAATTTCCACATCGAAGTCCTTGGCTTGGGCTGTTTTGCCATGTGCCATTTGGGCTGAGGAAAGCACGGACAAATAGAGAGTGTGCAAGAGCCTAGGTAAAGCTATGTGAGAGGTGAGGTTCACAATTCCACAACATGCAAGGATTCTGCCTTCACTTCAGAGAAAAAGAGTGTTGGTTCCTGTCTGCATTATCTGACAGCACAAGTGACATTCATAGCTTGTGTCCTCTTGTGTGGCAGGGGATTCTGTCCATGATGGGGGAGGAGAGCTGAGTCACTCAGATGCCTAAAGGACTCTTGGGAATCATCTTTCATAACGGAAGCACACTACAAAAATGGTTATACTGTATATCTATGGTATAGCGCATGTCTGTGTTGGCCAAACATGGAAAAGTAAAGATTAATCTCAGCACACAAAAAAAAAAGAGCTTGCTTTATTTTCCAAAATTAAAGATCTGATTGAAGCATCTGTAGGTCACTTAAATGTATCTAACAGCAACACAATGGAGGAATCTTTTTTTTTTTCCTTTTCTAATTTGTTCAATAAAAAGTATCTCTCAGATTTTGGAACCATCCACATTGTCAAAGTCATATTTGGATACTTAATACTACCTATTCCTGTAAACACATTTAAGGAGTAGTCATCCTTTTACTGAGCCCCAAGCAAAAAGGTTGTCATGGTGATCTTGGCTTTAGTATTGGGGGACAAAGGCTGAGATTAGGCTGGCACTGGGCTGGGTGGGGGTGGGGGGTGGGGGCGAATGCAAGAGAGAGATAGTGGAAGCGTTTGACCTGGAATTAGCCATGGTGCGTCTGGGGGGCAATCTTCCCTGATAATTTCCATGGACACAGTCACACAAGAAAAACCAGAGCCCAGGTCTTAATCCACAAAGGAATCTTGGGGTGCTTCAAGTTGCTTATTATTTGGGTCTCTCTTTTCCTGCTGTTTAAATGATATGTAACCCACACAGACACAACATCTCTGCCTTTCTCTCCATGTCAATTAAAAAAAAAAAGACAAAACATACCCACCACTGAAACAGAAAGGTATGGCAAACTTACTGTAAGTCATTTTCAGATATTCACAAAAAAGATTGTTAATAATAAAATGATTTTTGATTTTCTCTTTCCGAAAGCCAAGCGCACACACAAGCATAGCCACAAAAGCGTGATTGTGAAGAATTGTGTGCGTGTGCGAGTTTTAAGATCTCCTCATGCTCTATATGAAAAACAGACAGGCGGGTTATGTTTGACAGAGAGAGTGGAGATGAGAGGAGTGAGGCAGAGGAAGAGATTATGCTAATAAACGAGGGAGGGAAAGCTAAAGCAGATATGGATGGGAAGGCACATGAGGGAAACACAGGGCTGTTCTCTAAGCCACTGTCCCGCTGTCTGTCATTTTATGACACATGCGTGGGCTCCATGTGCTTTGCCTCCTGGGTGTATAATGTGTGCCTTGGAAGAGATGACCTAGTTATGCTCATTAATGTCATAGTCCCTGCTTTGTGCCTGGGCACTGAACTGTGCCTGTGACTCAATCACACACACACACACACACTAGAGACAGAGAGAGAGAGAGTAAGAGAGAGAGAGAGAGAGAGAGAGAGAGAGAGAGAGAGAGAGAGAGAGAAATTATTGCTTCGGGAGAATCAAGAAAAACCCACGTATCATATTATAGCATTTAAAGGTTGGATGTCTGTAAATTAGGTTTATTGAACAAAAGTATCATGTGCCGTATGAGTACTGTTGGATAGGCTGCAGAATTACATATTCAAACAAAATGAAAATATATTTATTAACTAAATAAATATAATGTATATTTTTACAATTCCATGTCATTTTGGTTTAAAAAAAATATTCAACATTTTTATATTTGAAAAGCATTGACCACTATTACAACACTTAATTCGAATACTAGATGTTTCCTGAATGTCTCTGTAAAATATGTTTTAAATTCTAGCTGGAAAATACCATTAATGAGGTGTTCTGAGGTGAGGTGAGCAAGCAATTTAACAGTTCCTACTGTATGTGATGACTGCAAAAAGATTATCTAAATACAACAGCCAACCTGTCTCTACAAGATTGTGAAGAAACTATGTCAAACAGAAAACCTAGAAGACAAAAAAAAATGTGACCAAGAACTGATTTACTCACAAAAGACTGCTGAAAAATACATCATCCTTTGTGGAAGTAGCACTCTGAGGGGAGCAAAAATGACAAAGTGCTGCTCCAAACTGGCCGGATAAACATACTACATGATTGTATCATTAACCACATAAAAGCACAAACACAGTTAGTTCAAATCAAAATTCTAATTAATTAAAGATTTCCACAGGACATTTTATTTCGACTCCTTATTTCAACAGATGACAGCAAGGTCTCTTGTTTCTCAATCAAACCCATGTGAAGCTAAACAGCTGAGGGAATCCCTTGTGCAACTGGATAAAACAACAAAATAAATAGAAGTTCATACTGCCCTCTTCTGTACAAAGAAGAAAAGGACATCTTGGTCCCTCTGTTTTCTTTAACCCATGGCATTTATTCTCTCTTTTTATTCAACTTTAGCATGGGGGTGAATACTTACATTATAACCCACAACCCCCTGTATTTTGCTTTATTTGATTAATTTCACCATCATTGCATTGTGACGCCCACCTGGGTGCAAACCACGGCCCCTATGGGTCTAGTGCAGTCAGTGCACGGACAGTGCTAGGCCTGGGTGTCCTAGGCAGCCTAAGTGCCTTATTGGTTTCACCTGCACTTAGGGGTTGGGCTATAAAAGGGGCTTCTCTCTCTCTTTCAATTGGGCACTCTTTCCTTTCATATAGGCACTATTTGACTTCTTTCCTTCACGGACAAGCTCGCCGTCATTCTTCATCTCACTCTATCGTAATGATAATTTTCTTCCTTTGCAGCTAACATCCTGATACTGATTTACTAGACGCTCACCACATCCATACACGCACGACATTGCACCAACATACCCTAGACACATATTATTGACCTGATTTGATTGCACTTCTTTAAATAAATTATTATTCTTTACAACTGTTTCTTGTCCATTATGTGATGGTGTGAACGAGCCCACGCCGTTACATAATTTGGGGGTTCTCGTCCGCGATCTAGCCTAATTGGTTGAAAACCTGACCATAGACTCACGTGCTTCCAGGTGAGAACATCCTTTGGTTGTTCGTTGGTTAGTTGTAGGCTCTGGTAAGTCATGTGCTCCAGCTGGGCTTTTGGCCTTTCCATCGGTGCACAGTTTGTTGTTTTGTTTGTTATTTTAGCTTCTTGTTTTTGGGGACAATTCCGGCCCGGAGTTGTTTTAAATTCCTGTCAGGGGTACGCTTCGAACAGTTAAACTGTTGCGAGTTCAGCGTTAATCAGCCATCCCAAGACCGGCACGTTCCCGAAGCCTAGCAAGGTCAGTTAGCTTCTTGGTTAAGTAATTAGGAACCAGAGGCCTGCGTTATCCACACAGCTACCGTGGAGTTCAACAGCAGTCAGCTGATGCTTTCACCTGGAGGTATGTTCGAGTATTTTGGTCCATGCTTGCGGATGTGGTAAGTGTTTTTCTTTGTTTGTAGCTTAGTTTGTTAGCTTTGTTGTATGCGTTCGCTGCGCTACATCTTGATACATTGTAGCGAAGTTGCTCAAGGAACTTGCAGTGACCTAATTATAGGTTGATTGACGTTCATCATTGTTTGTGTGCAGTCTGTCTCGGCGACGTTTCAGGCTATGCAGGCGAACGCTTAGGCGATTTAAAGTTACTGTTTGTGGAGGTTATGCCTCGTTTAGCTTAATGCTTGCATATACGTAACTTGGCCAATTAATAAAGCGAGTGAGTTAGACTTGTTGGAACTTGATGTTCTGTGTTATGCTAATGCTTGATTGCCTGAACGTGATGTTCAGCACTTAGCTAAAACTTGTTTTGAGAACGATAGGCTATTTTTGTGGTTTTGCCGGTATGTGTGCTTAGTGGTAACACTGACACTGTGTAGCCTATTGACCCATTGTGCGTGGGGAAGTTATAGTAGCCTGTGTGATTTTTATTTTTTCTTTCTACATTCTCATTGTGCCTCAATTTTTGATTTTGCGTAATTTTTGTGCCTCTGTTATTGCTGCTGTAATTTAGCATCGGCTTATTGCCAATATTGGTCAATTAGGCCTAAGTCATAATAAAGTTTTATTGGGTTTATTGGTTGTATAGCTCATTGTGTTGAACAATGGTGTCTTCTGCAGACTTTATTGCTGACCCCTCTGAGGAGTTGCTGTCTGGCTTGAGTAAAGCTCAACTGTTAGAAGTGGTTCAACATTACAACTTGATTGTTACTGCTCAAGAGAAAAGTATAAAGGAAACATTGTATCTTTCTGTTAAAAACCAGTTGGAGGTTAAAAGCGTCTTAAAGAAAGCTGAGGCGAGTGCCGCATCAACAGTGCAGCTTCAGAAGCCTAGGGCTGATCGTGAGGATAGGGTCTTAAGGGAGAGGGAGCTTGCACTGCAAGAGGCTGCACTCAAGCAAGAACTAGAAATCAGGCGCATGGAACATGAGCTTGAGATGAAGAAGCTTGAGTTGGAGTTCAGGAAAACTGAGCCTCTTCAGCCACCTCCTCTAGATGTTAGCAGGAACATCCGCCTCGTGCCACCTTTTTCCAAAAGGGAAGTAGAGAGCTACTTTGCCCATTTCGAGAGGGTAGCGACCAGTCTTAAATGGCCTAAAGCTGACTGGCCTCTTTTATTGCAATGTGTGTTCACAGGGAAGGCGATGGAGGTATATGCTGCTTTTAGTGATGCACAGGCTGCACGGTATGAGGTCGTGAAAAATGCTGTTCTCCATGCGTATGAGCTCGTCCCTGAGGCTTATCGCCAAAGATTTAGGAATGCAAAAAGATCAGATAAGCAGACATTCGTTGAGTTTTCACGTGAAAAGCAGAGCTTGTTCGACAGGTGGTGCATTTCCCAAAGAGCAGAGTCCAGAGAGGAGTTGAGACAACTAGTCCTCTTGGAGGATTTTATGAATTGTGTCCCTGAGACTGTGGCTCTTTATCTGTCTGAACAAGAAGTGAAAAACATTAATGATGCTGCTGTTCTAGCGGACAAGTTTGTCCTCACACACAAGCGTGTTCCTTATAATCGTAGTCCTCAGAATAGGCGAGTGGTGCCTCATAGGGAAAATCAATTTGGAGATGGTGATAAGTCCTCACCGACAGTCCATTCTCACAGCTTCAAACGTCCTCCATCCAGTAAGACTGCAGTAATTTGTTTCCACTGTAAGAAACCAGGCCATAAAGTTCCCGAATGCCCTCAGAGGAAGAGTGGTAAACACACAAAGGGTTTTGGCCTAGTGGCAACTTGTGGCATTGACATGTCTTTGAACACGGTTACAAATGCTGGCCCTGTGGTTGCTACTGAAGTTGGCAAAAGTAAACTTGACACCGACTATGCTCCATTTGTAACAGATGGCTTTGTTTCTTTGCCTGATAAATCAGGTGGTGTGCCGGTTCGTATACTGAGAGACACTGGGGCAGCTCAGTCATTTTTACTTTCTGGTGTGTTGCCTTTGTCTGCCAGTACTGACACTGGAACACAAGTGTTGATCAGAGGTTTTGAAATGACTCCTGTGCAGGTGCCATTACATAGAGTTCATCTGTCCTCTGAGCTGGTCAATGGTGATGTGGTGGTTGGAGTTCGTCCATCTCTCCCTATACAAGGTATATCATTTGTTTTGGGTAATGACTTGGCTGGGTCGAAGGTGTGGGGTAAGGCCAATACCGTTTCTCCCCCTATTGTTTCGTCTTTGCCTGAACTACCGCCGAAGCCTGATCGGTGCTCTAGGTGGCATCTTGATGTCTTTCCAGCATGCGCCGTCACTCGTGCTATGGCAAACCGTGGTGTTGACCCTGATGGTGTGTCCTTAAAGGACCCTTTTCTTGTCTCTCCTGATGACCGTAGTTCTTTAAAGCTACCAATAGGGGAGCTAGAGAGCACCGCTACTAACCCTGGTGACACCACTGGTGGTGACGAAAGTTCAGATGTTGAGATTGAGTCTGTTGGAGTAGTCCCTCCTGTGAAGTAGAGTGGTAGTGAGTCACCATCTACTCTGTTAAATACTGGTGAGCTTGAAAGTTGTTCCTTGCCACATTTGTTTAAGGTTTCACGTGAGGAGCTGATTAATGAGCAGTCAGCTGACTCCTCTCTTGAACCTTTGTTTGCTTGGGCCGCTCAAGACAGTCCTGATAATGTGTCAACCTTGTTATGTAGGCGATATGTGTTTCAACAAGAAACTTTTTCCAACACTGTTGTGCAGGTGGTTGTCCCACAAGTTTCGGAATGCTGTGTTAGACCTAGCGCATAATGACGTAGCAGGACATACTGGAGTGCGCAAGACTCATGATAGAATTGTGCGTCGATTATTTTGGCCAAAGTTGAGGAAAGATGTCTCTTCTTATGTTAGATCTTGTCATGTATGTCAATTGACCGGCAAGCCGAATCAGAAGATTCCGGTTGCTCCTTTACATCCGATCCCTGCTGTGTCAAACCCCTTTGAGCACCTTATTGTTGATTGCATGGGTCCCTTGCCTCGCTCCAAGGCGGGGCATAGCTTTCTGTTAACTGTAATGTGCCAGTCCACACGATACCCGTCAGCTTATCCACTAAGGTCCATTACCGCTAAGTCAGTGTTGAAGGCTCTTACTAATTTCATGTCTATTTTTGGAATTCCGAATGTCATTCAGAGTGATCAAGGTTCCAATTTTATATCAAAACAGTTCTCTAGGGCATTGAAACAACTGAAAGCCAAACACAACATCTCAAGTGCTTACCATCCTCAAAGTCAGGGTGCCCTTGAGCGATTTCATCAGACTTTGAAGTCTCTTATGCGGTCTTACTGTGTTGAGCTTGGGTCTGACTGGGAGGAGGGTCTCCCCTGGCTACTCTTGGCAATTAGAGAGGTGGTCCAGGAGAGCACGGGCTTCAGCCCTAATGAACTTGTTTTTGGTCATGCAGTAAGAGGGCCAACGGCTGTTTTGGCTGATGAGTGGTGTGTAGCTGAGGCCCCGGTTAATGTGCTGGATTACGTTAGTGGCTTCCGCTATCGGTTGTATGAGGCTAGAGCAGCTGCTAGACGTAAACTGGGTAAAGCTCAGTGTAAGATGCAACGTCTTTTTAACCGGAATGCTGAACACCGTAGCTTTAACGTTGGCGATAAAGTTCTGGCTCTGTTGCCTCTTGTGAATAGTCCCTTTCAAGCTAAGCATAGCGGCCCTTATGAGATTGTCAAGTTCCTTCCTGACCATAATTATCTCATTAGTACGCCTGAGCGGCGGAAGAAGGTACAAGTTTGTCACATCAATCTGTTAAAACCTTATTTTTTATCTGTGCCATCTACAGTTGTTGCTTTGGTTACCACCACTCCACTAGGGAGCGCTAGTGATTCAGAACCTGTCTGTTTTGGCAATGGGGTTGCGTCTCTGGATCCTGTCAGTGAAGAGTTTGATGAGGGGGTGAGGGGTCCGTCGCAGGCGTTTGTGGAGGGTCGCTTGCGAAACTCTGAGTTCTTGGAAGACCTGCCTTCACATCTCTCTCACTTGTCTGATCTAGAGAAGGCGGATATCATTGGGTTGATTGAGTCCTTTCCTAGTCTCTTTCCTGACGTTCCTTCCCGTACATCTGTGATTGAACATGATATAGACGTTGGCGAGGCTTTGCCCATCAAGCAGCACGCCTATCGTGTCAATCCAAGGAAAAGGGAATTGTTGCAAAAAGAGGTTGATTACCTTCTAGCCAATAATCTTGCTGAACCTAGCTTTAGTCCCTGGAGCTCCCCTTGTCTGTTGGTTAATAAACCAGATGGAACGTATCGGTTCTGCACTGATTATAGGCGACTTCATTCAGTATCAAAACCTGATTGTTATCCATTACCACGTTGCGATGACTGTGTGGATCGTGTTGGGTCGGCTAGGTACGTGAGTAAATTTGACCTTCTAAAAGGATACTGGCAGGTCCCTCTAACGGCTAGGGCTAAAGAGTTATCTGCCTTTGTAACACCTCCACATTTCAACGGCTTGTTAATTGCGTTTTAGCTGGGATGCGTGGCTGTGATGCATACATCGATGATTTGGTTCTTTATAGTAATAACTGGGTTAATCATCTAAAACAGATTAATGAACTTTTCACCAGACTATCTGCAGCTAACCTTACGGTTAACCTGGCCAAATGTGAGTTTGCTCAGGCTAGCATCACCTATCTTGGAAAGGTAGTAGGAGGTGGGCAAGTTCGACCGGTAGGGGCCAAAATTGAAGCCATTTGTAATTTCCCAGTGCCGGAAACCCGCCGGGATCTCCGGAAGTTTCTGGGTATGGCAGGGTACTACAGAGCCTTTTGTAAAAATTTTGCTTCTGTAGTTGTGCCCTTGACAGACTTATTAAGCCCAAAGACTCCATATGAATGGTCTGTTGCGTGTCAAAAAGCCTTTGATAATGTAAAGTGTCTGCTTGCTTCTGCCCCTGTTCTCTCCGCTCCTAATTTTGATTGTCCCTTCAGTGTTGCTGTTGACGCCAGTGAGTGGCACAGGTGCAGTTCTGTTGCAGTTGGGATCTGACGGTGTAGAGCACCCTGTTGGGTACTTCTCTAAGAAGTTTAATCGCCATCAGCGAGTCTATTCCACTGTTGAGCGTGAAGCGCTAGCTTTAATCCTAGCTGTTCAACACTTCGAGGTGTACCTTGGCTCTTTAACTCCAATAGAGGTTTACACGGATCACAACCCGTTAGTCTTTATTAATCGAATGAAGAATCAGAACCAACGCGTTGGGAGCTTAATTCTTCAACAATATCCACTAAGGATAAAGCACATCAGAGGTAAAGACAATGTTGTTGCTGATGCTTTGTCTAGAGTTTAATTCTGTTTTTTTTTTTTTCTATCTTCCTCTACTGCTTTCACGCTGCCTGTTTTCCCTTCATTCTTTTCCCTAGCCCAAAGGCGCCTGGATCTAGGGAGGGGTTTGCATGTGTGGAACAGGTGGTTTGTTTGTTTGGGTTTTTGGTTTGCCTTAGCAAACCTTTTTAGGGAGGGAGATGTGACGCCCACTTGGGTGCAAACCACGGCCCCTATGGGTCTAGTGCAGTCAGTGCACGGACAGTGCTAGGCCTGGGTGTCCTAGGCAGCCTAAGTGCCTTATTGGTTTCACCTGCACTTAGGGGTTGGGCTTTAAAAGGGGCTTCTCTCTCTCTTTCAATTGGGCACTCTTTCCTTTCATATAGGCACTATTTGACTTCTTTCCTTCACGGACACGCTCGCCATCATTCTTCATCTCACGCTATCTTAATGATAATTTTCTTCCTTTGCAGCTAACATCCTGATACTGATCTACTAGACGCTAACCACATCCATACACGCACGACATTGCACCAACATACCCTAGACACATATTATTGACCTGATTTGATTGCACTTCTTTAAATAAATTATTATTCTTTACAACTGTTTCTTGTCCCTCATTATGTGATGGTGTGAACGAGCCCACGCCGTTACAGCATGCATTGGCAATGACATATGTCCAACATAGCCAATTATTTACGTTCTGTGAATGCTTGCAGTCTATTTAAATCTGCATGAGGTGTTACATGAAAATAACAGCTTCAAACTCACTTTGAGTGTCTGACATTGCTGGTGTAGGCTATGCCTGGAAGACTATAATATTTTCGCAGGTAGGAGCAACAACAATGATTAAAAAAACCCTACATAAAACATTAATATAATAAATTAATATCATATTTACAATAAGTAACAATGTCACCATGAATGAACTCACAATGCTGAGTAGCGCAATGAGTGGGCATGGGTATAATTCTCCAGGACGTCATTGAGGTAAGTGGGACCATGATTATGTAAAGCCTTATAAGTGAGGAGTACAGGGTCCCACTCGAAGTCAAATGTAAACTTACTATATAATGAATGGTACAATATACTGACCAATGATTTCAGAGCAGCTGCATAGTGTTCAAGGATTTTTTACTTGCTTAGAGCAGGAGATGAAGACAAAAAAGGGCTCCTCAAGCAAGCAGTAAAGCTAATAACTAGATATACACAAATTCTGCTTGGAAATATATTTGTATTAATGTATTTTGGCAAGTAAATATTAAACTGCTATAACAAAATTCCCTGATATTCCATGACTTTGCCACAAAAATGATATAATTCCCTGTCTTTCTATGTCTGGAATAGACTTTCCAATATTCCAGAAATTCCATGACCTGTGGGAACAGAGTAGAATTTCTAAATTGGATTTGATGTCACAAGAAGCCTATTGTCACGGCCCACAGACTCAGGACAGGGAGGTAGAGTTCAAACAAGATAGTTTATTTACAAAGGAAAACCAGGAAATGGGTTGTCAAACCCAGGTCGGGATCAAACAGAAGTTCCACTGGAAACATTAGGCCAAGGAGGGTCCAAAACACAGAGGATCAGCAAACTTAACAGAAGAAGTCCCAAAACACAGGAGATCGACTTAACTACAGTAGATCCAAATCCGGAGGTGACTCTGGGGAGTGTGAACGAGTGAGGGGAGCTTCAGGAGAGTGAGCAGTGGGTGTGGCTGGAACCGAACCTGGTGTGACTGACACCTATGAAGCTGGATGAGTACAGGTGTTCGACTGCTTGTGGGTTTTGGGCGTGTGATGATCCTTGCCTCTAGTAGTCTCAAGACCAATCTTTTAATGTTGGGATGTAACCGAAGCATTGATTGAACCAGGACTTCCGCACTCTGCTGATTGAGGGCTGGGCGAAGTCTTGCAATGTTCCATAAGTGGAAAAAGCACTGCGAGAGACATTTTTGATGTGTGCATTGAAGGAGCGCATACTGTCTATTACTCCAAGGCTCTTGCCCTGAGTGGAGTATGGTATGGTGCAGCTGTCTATGGAAGACAGCATTTGTCACCGAAGACCCAAGACCTAGGTCTACACTTTCTGGATCTCATGTCATCCCTTCAAACTCCCTCCCCTCTCTCTGTCATCCCTCCACGTCATCGGTAGATGTTGGCTGCTGTTCACTCTCCACCCTCCACAAAAAGTGTATATGTCAGGTTAAAAAACATTTTTGACAAATGAAGGGACATGAAGCAAGATAGTAGTGAGTAGTGATTTTTCTTAAAAAAATTTAAATCAACTTTAAATACAATAGAACAATATTTACAGTTATTTTTATAACTGAATTTATGAACATTCCAGAGACAGTGATGACCTCATAAGAGGGAGTCCAGCAAAGTTGAGCATAGGGGAGAATGGGTTTCAACTGCATTTTCTTTTACACTGATAAGGCCAAAAATGTCCTCTATGACATACCAGTGGTTCATAAGCATGAGCCTGACTTGCAGGGACAAAGTAGGCTAAAGATGAATAGGCTACAAAATTTAGGTAAATCATGGCCATCAGTGAGAAATTGATTAGGAGTGAGTAGGATCGGATCACTATTAGTATGTATCATGGCTTCAAAATGGCAGTTGTGTCATTTGCCATCACATAGGCTTTCATATACAACAAGTAGAATCAGTAAGCAAATTAATAGTCTGTCTATAGCTAACATTAGTTGATAAGCAGATGTATATATAAAGAGCAAATGTGTGGTAGCCCATATAAATTGATGGTTTTATAGTCAGGTCTCTAAAGCAGGAAGAATATATGCCCGTTGGCTGAACACAGACTAATGAGTTGCTTAGTGATTCTACTTAGTTTAGGCTATATAATGGCCTATATGTGATGGCAAGTGACACATCTGGCATTTTCAAGCATTGCTACTTACCCATATCCTCTTCATCACATTTTAAGATCAATAATGGTTGCCAGTAAAAAAAAAAAAATGTATATTGTAAATGTATAAAAATGTGTATGTCAGGATATTTTTATGTCAGGCAGGTAGTAGACTCTAGCATGACATACTGGAATGAAGTCATGTTTTTGGCCTCATCAGTGTAAAAAAAACCCTACTGTATGATCCCTTATCCCATGTTTTATTTGACCAACTTTGCTGGACCCCCTCTTATGAGGCCATCACTGTGTCTGGAATGTTTCCTGGAATGTTCATTAATTCAGTTATAAAAATAAGTAAGGGATAATGGACGACACGGTGGTCTGTTCACAGAAGTTAATGCACGGTCGAGGTTGTAAAACGGCCCCGGTGCGAAGGGTTCTGTGAACAGACCACCGTGGAGTCCATTATCCCGCTTATTCCACTGTTGCCACTTGCGTTGTATTCATTTCCTGTTACCATTTAAATGTTTTAATCGCTAAAACTGTCTTGTTTGTAGAACTACTTTCTTCCGACACATATCAACTAATTTCTCAACTGACAAACTGCCGTTACTAGTTCTAAATGGATGGTTGCTACGGCCAAAGGCCAGTCGTTAGTTCTCTCTCTCCTGTTTTCAAGCGGGTGTATCCCAAGATTCTGATGAACTTTAGCTTTGAAACATCGCTATTTCACTTATCCTGCTGTCATCCATCTAGCTAAAAGCCACCTCCATCATATGCAACAATGTTGCCATGTTCTGAACGTCTGCATTTTACAGCTCGGATGCAACGTGACAGTTCATTTAAACTTCACAACGAGTTTGGCAAATTAATATACAAGTGTGATACGGCCAAAAAAATGGATCTTCTTCATAGGTGTGCAAATAACATATGGTTAATGGTCGTTCTAAATTACGTAGGACAATGGGAAATTCAACCAAGCAGTGGAATAACTGTAAATATTGTTCTATTGTAAAAATCACTAGGTAGCCTACTCACTACTATCTTGCTTCATGTCCCTTCATTGGACAAAAATGTTTTTAACCTGACATATACACTTTAACCGTCTTTTGCTAGTCCATCATTGACTGTTCTGTGGAGTAAAAGTATATTTTTTTGGGGTTTTATGCCTTTAATTGACAGGACAGTAGAGAATGACAGGACGTGAGTGGGAGAGAGAGTCGGGGTGGGATCTGAAAAGGACCAAGGGGCGGGAATCGAACCCGGGTCGCCGGCATACGGTGCAGGTGCCCCAGCCAGTTGCGCTATGGCTGGGGCCATATATTTTCTTAAGAGTGGGTTTGAGGTTCAAAATAGGAGGTTATGGGAGTCGTCATCTTGGAAATCGTAACTCCGCCTACTTCCCGCGGGTGCAGGAGAAACAGATGATTCACTGCACTCCCACAAATTAATAATATGCGTAAATTAACGTAGAAATTATTAAAGTATAGTTGAGCTGGATATTGTGTTCAGCAGCATTAACAAAAACAGGGTTAAAGCAGCCCAACTGACGGATATTGACATTTAGGCCTGTGTGGGTTCAATTCTTTCATGCTGCTCCATTGTCGAAACTCAAAATCAAAAGTATGACAGAGGAAGGACACCATAGGCTACTTCAGATGTTAGTGCCTTTCTAAAGAAGGGATGCAAACATCTGCTAGTCTTTTTCAGTTGTGTGTGGCAAGTGTTCTTTTTGTGAGAGAAGGCCAAACTGAATATCCATTCTGCATATCCTGCGGGCGAGAGCGGGACCTAATGTTACAGATGCGGGCGGGAGCGGGATTAAAAATGACACCTTATTGCGGGAGTGGGACATAATGTTGCGGGAGCGGATGGATGCGGGTCTAAAAAAAACTGTCCCGCGCAGACCTCTATCGCACATCATTGTGTATCGTGCCTGAGACGTGCGTGTCACGCAGGCGGTGTGCAAGCTCAAATCTGTTAACATGCCACTCACCCGGTGTGGAACGGGCCTTAATCCAGTAGAGGTGATGGTGGATTAACCCGTTACTGCAGAAGCGCCCCTTAGTGGGCCTGCCGCTGGGCTCACTGCGACTTTCAAAGTTACATTTATGTAAACTGTGAATATTATTAAAATACAAGCCAAAGACACCATGCAAATTCCCTATTGTTTACACATGTTTAAGATGTAATATAACCTTAGACTTTGTCACAGGAAATTCGATTACCTTCTAAACATCGGAATAACAAGTTTCAGCTCCAAGTGGATGCCTATAACATTTATTTGCTTGCTCACTTTGTAGAGAAAAATGTGTGCTTGCTCAGTTCAATAGCTTGACGCAAAAGTTTGTTGTAATCTTACACAATCCAGTCAGGAGAACATTAGTTGATAATTTATTCATATTATAGCTCTCCCTCTGCCAGTCTCTCTCACCTCCTCTGAATTTCCACCACAACCGTCTGCTTCGTTAGTCCCCCTCATCGACACTCCTCACACCACTGCAGGAGGATAGCCTGCTACCTCAAAAAGCACAAGCCCCCCTTCGGCGCAGTGCCCGCAGAGTGCGAATTACCCCACCATAATTGGGGGGTACTGCTCCTTCACTTCTTTTATGACCATCATGGTCCACTACCATATCAATCCCCATTGTGATCGCCAAGTGCAACATGTGTTGTGCAACACACATACAAGGTGTAAACATGCGACAAACTGATAATCAGTTGGCTACAGAATATCTCATTGTTATTATATCCAAAAGAGAACTGTTTTGATCAACTCTCAAAAGTTAGAAGTTAAGTGCACTGAAATACCATTCTAATTACTAGTAAAAGTAATACATTTACAAGAAGCCTATTGCCTATTTCATAACATATTGATTTGGTTTATTTTTAGATTTCATAAGACCTGGATCCAACCCTCTATTATAGCCTACTGTATAAACAGAAACCAATTTTCCATTATAGTCTATGGTAGTCAGTGTCAAATCAACACAATTGCCTAGAGATATGTGAAACCTGAGCAATCTTTAATGTGATTAAAGAGCATACTATGAAAAAACATACTACCACAGAAGGACTACAGAGCGGTAACCTACAAGAATCCGATATCCAGAATGTAAAAACAATACTAACATTAAAAACAAATTCAAATACTAGCATGTAGCCTACTATTTAGCCTAGGCTACTTGGCTCTTTTTATGTTTTTCACAGGTTTCACTGATGTTATGTAGGCTTAGCTACATCAGACCCTCTTGTGCATAATATAAAAACAACACAGGATCTGTGCCAAACTAATTTCAAAAGGACACAATAATTTATTCAAGAAAAAATGAGAATGGACACCTAGGCTATGGACTGGAGTTCATCTCCTTGGAAATGACAATCGATTTTACCTCACCACAATGTAAAATAATAATAATAAATGTTTTAAATAGAGAATTATCTTGCTAACTAACCAAGGTCCACTTTACTAGCCTCAGTGGGTAAGTAGCAGGTAAGTAGCCGGTAATTAAATGTATGAAGACATGACTATGACTCAGTCATGAGCTATGAAAGAACAAAACACGTTAATACATGAGGTTGTAAAATAGCACATTTTCAACAAGCTAGACGTCTGCTAGCAACTTACATTTTACCCATCTCCGTTGCTTCTAGCACCACGGTGGTTAAAAATGGTATGGTCCATAATAGGGGTGTCTGACATCGCTTTACATAAAATTTTTCCTAGTGAAAATAGGAGTTGACTTGTATTGTAGCCAACTGTAAAGATATTTTTTCACAATATCAGAAAAATTATCTGACCCCCCCAAAACTGATATTTCTGTCTCTTTGGGGGATACTGGGTCTTCATTGGGGGGTATAGTACCCCCCAGTACCCCCTGTAATTCGAACTATGAGTGCCAGAGGCAGAAAGCGGAGAACTCCAGCCCCACCCTCACCCCTCCTCCGGTGAAGCACAGAGTCCAGGGTCGATGGTTTGACGCCACGGAGCGCCTCCTCCATTGCAGTTTCACCCCAAGAGGACCCTAGGAGTTCAGCTGGATTTTCAGGTGCAATACAAACCCTCTGATGTGTTCCAGCTGTACTTCAGTAAAGAGGTGATCTGCATCTCCCTGTATCATGGCTTATTAGCATGTGAGTGGCCCAGCACAGCAAATGCGGTGAATGACCAGCCAGGATTTGATGTGTTTGCTGCTTAAAGCCGCTCCAGGACCAGATTTTGACTGCCTGCAGGGCCTACTACCACCCACGCCAGAACCTTGCAGTAGACGAACACATTGTGGCCACCAAGGAGAGGATCAGGATGATATGAAGGACAAGCCCACGAAGTGGGGGTACAAGCTCTTTGTCCTGGCCGACAGCTCCAATGGCTACACATGTGAGTTCAGCATCTACAAAGAGAAGGCAAGGTCAGCGTCAGGAAATGGCCTGAGCTTTGATGGGGTTGTTGACCTGCTCCATGTGCCATATCTGGGCACAGGGTACAATGTGTACCAGTGGTGCGTGGGTCTGGTCACAAGAAGCCCGGGCTTGCCTGATATTTTAATCAACCCGACCGCAACTCGGACCGCGAATATATGGGCCATTTGGTGGTGCTGGTGCATCACCTGTGACTCACACAGTCACAGCTGCCAGACAGGGAGAAGATTCCACTGCTCGACGCGCCACTGACCCCCTCAGGAAGCAGCACAGAAGAGTGCGGAGGCGCTGAAAAGTTTCCTGCCTCAGCGAGAGGGGATCTCCCGGCCCGCTGCGTAAGCAGCGACAATGGCCACCCACCACGTGCGGGGAAGGCACAGGCAGGCGCCACACCCGCAGCGGCAGCAACATGGATAGCGGCACCTTTCCGCCACGGCAGGATGGGCTGCCAAGGCGAGTCTGGAAGCGGCGCAGGGAATGGTCCGCTTCATGCCCAGATACCATCGGCCAGCCTCAGACGAGACAGGAGGTTGACGAGCAGTTTCCCAAGCGTGCCAGAGTTCTCCCAAGTGACAGTTTGTGTGCAGTTGCATTGTTGTGTCCAGAAGCACTTGAACAAAAAAAAAAAAAAACATGGGTCGGGAGTAGGTCGGCCTGGGTTAAACCTGTGGCCGCCGTGTCTGGCGGGCGAACCACATTGCGGAGTGGTGGAAGTGCACAAACTCCCAATGAGTTCTCCATACGCTGGAGTACGGGTACAAGCTACAGTTCGCCTGTGCCCCGCCCATCTGGCGGACAATGGTCTTGCCCTGGCACTCCGCAGGCAGATCCGGGAGCTAACAGCCAATGCGCCCGGTGCCGCAGGGCCAGTGGATGGAAGGGGTGTACAGTCAGTATTTTTTAGTTCCCAAGAAGGATGGCAGCCTTCGGCCCATCCTAGACCTCCGGCCACTGAATGCATACTTATCAAAGATTCTGTTCAAGATGCTGACGCTGCAGCGCATTGTTCAGAGCATGCAGAAGGGAGATTGGATGGTCACGATAGACTTGAAGGATGCATATTTTCATGTTCCGATTCATCCTTGGCACAGAAAATACCTCCGCTTTGCATTCGAGGACGAGGTGTGGGAGTTTTCGGTCTTATGCTTTGAGCTGGCTCTAGCACCCCACACCTTCACCAAGGTCATTCAGGAGGTGTTGGCCCCTCTCAGGAGGCGAGGTATTTGCATATTAAACTATCTGGACGACTGGGTCTTACTGGCAGACTCCAGGGCCCTTCTGGAACAGCATGTAGCCGAGACGCTTGGCCATCTCGAGCGACTGGGTTTCCAGGTGAATTGGGCAAAGAGCCGACTCACGCCCATGCAGACAAATCCCCTACCTGGGACTGGAACTCTGTGGTGGGCATGACAGTGAAATTGTCTCAGGCACGTCGGGCAGGCCGTCAGCATTGCATCAGCAGTTTTCGCTGAGACGCTATGGTCACCATGCGCCAATGCAGTGTTAATTTTGGCAGCTATTTTAGATTTAGTCTTAGGGCCAATCTCAATTCTCTATTTTACCCCTTCCCCCTAGTTTTGCGCGTGCACTTGAGACGAAGGGCTATCTCAATTCTCATTTCGATCGAGGGGTAGGGATAAGGGCAAGGGGTAGATACCCCTTAAAACCAAGTAAGATCGGGAGCTTACTTGAAACCGAGGGGTAAGAGAAATACCCAACATACACCGCTCACACCGGAAAAATAAGCACACCGAGAGATTCATTGACATGAAATGTTGGCATTAATAAGGATTGTAAAATTAAAATGGTAATTGTTTTATGTTGCATTCAATCTTGTGACCATATATTGAAGGTCCTGTTCTTCACGAGGAAGTTTTCAAAAAATCGCTGTTTTGTGAATGTTAACAGCACATCATTATTTGCGCGAATGTCTCGCATTTTACATATTTCCATGTCTACCCCGCGAATTGGCAGTATACCATGTCAGAAATGTTAAGTCCAACAGCAGCTAAATTCGCTGAACTTTTTTACCGCTCGTCTGATATGAATGCTGCATAGGCCTACTGCTGCCGACTCCTCGCATAGGCTATTACAGGTAGCGATTGCTTCTGATGTCAAGTAACGACCATTTGGATATTATTGTAAAATATCAAAGGAGTTGTGGGATGTTTACATAGCAAACTGCATGTTTATTTTGTCCCCCATCCCTGTTTCATTCACCCGGACCAAGGTAGGCTGCGAACGAACATAGGCACGTTCAGCTGTTGTTGAAATAATTCCTGAACGGTTTTATTCCGAGCTGAAAATGCAATTATAGCACAGAAGACAGGTTGCTAGTGACAAAATATTAGCTTTCAGTGTGGTACGATCTCTGTAAATTACGTTAATTCAAGTGTTTCAATCATCCAGCTCTCCCTTATGGTTGGCTAGTGGTATCTCATTTCCAAGGGGAATATTCTTCACCCCTATGTCTTGCCACTCGGTTTCGAGGGACAAGGGCTAGGGGTAAGATGAAGGGATAAAGGGGAAGGGGTAAAACAGGGAATTGAGATTGGCCCTTAGTCTTTAGACGAAAATGTTTATTAGATTAAGTCACATTTTAGTCATTGTTTTCCTTCGTAGTTTTAGTCTAGTTTTAGTCGACCAAAAGTCCTTACGGTTTAGTCATCTTTTAGTCAAAATGTTTTCTCTTTTTTAAACTAATTCAATTAGGAAAGGTTAGGAAGGTATCGGAAATTGAAATGAAGGTGACAGGTTGTATGAAGTGTTGAAATTCGTAAAGCAACATTTCACTCTTAACACTTTTACCACATATATAGTACATACTCCTTACCTTAGTTGTATATTTCTAGACTAGACTCTTCCAACTATAAGATGGTGCTGTGCTGTCCTTTCTGATTTACTAAGGTAGTAAGTGCATTACACATGGCGACATTTATACACTCTGCAGTGTGTGGGTGGGAGATCTGGTCAAGCTTCAACAATATGTGCTTTGGTTTGTTCTACTGATTACAAAAGTAACAGGCACTAATTGCGAGGAATGACGCTGTAAGTCCTTTTTTTGTCCATATGTATGAAGTCAAAATAGGGTCTTTAATATTGAGAGCTTGTGAAAAGATGTTCACATGTGTAATAAAGTTTTGCAGCTGTGCAAAGACATTTCGTACCTGTAGAAATATTTTGTACATGTGTGAAAGAAATGTGTATCTGTAGTAGTGCTGCCGCGATTAGTCAACTTAATCCAGCTAATTGACCATGAAAATTAGTCGACGGCAATTTTTTTAGTCGAAGAGTCGTTTTACTATTGACCACCTATTTATTTTTGGTCTCCCGTCTCAAATGGCTCACTGTAATGTTATTAACTCTTGAAAAGGACGACTGTCTTTGGATATTAAACAGGCTACTTAGACTTTGGCAGTCATGTTTTAAACCCTGCTAAGGTCGCAAGTGGAAACGCATGTAGCAAAGCTGCGTGCCTGCCTGCTTTCAGCGCGATTCATTATTAGGCAGTTAAGCGGGGGACCTTAAGCTACGCTAGTCCACACTCTGGCTAACATAGTATTGTGGAAATTGCAATAAATGAAGTGAAGAGAGTGGCTCACGTTGACAACGCAACGGCGTGTCATTTATTCATTCATACAAAAAAAAAAACGTTAAAATGAATATGCGCTGCCCGTGATACCAACAATCAAGGTGCGCGTTATTTCCCATGTTCAATAAGTCACGATGCATAGGATATTTTTTTGCGTTCAAGCCAACAAATAAAGTGAGGTATCCTATGTGGTAAGACGCATAGACGCACATACAGTAGAGGCATACAATTAAATTGTGGTATGAGCGTTCATTCAATGCATGCGTGTGCGCGAGCGAAACTGAAACCACTCGATAACGTTGGTAGCAAAGCTCCGATTCACCTATTGGAAGGCTATTTAATTATGAAACAACATTTAATAGAACAATGTGGATTTATGCAACTTCCATAAAAACAGAGCACAGACTAATACACTATCTAGCATTGTATTGTATAGTCAAATTTGAATAACATGGCCAAAAGCTATTGTGGCATAATTAAATATCATGTCAATATTCTTTCCATTTGCCTACCAGTGTATGATGCTTGCATAAGGGAAACATCCCAAAACAATGGCACCCATATAATTGCTGTTGTTTTGAGAAGTATTTATCATGTAACCATGCAAAAGCAATGAAACTATTGTAATTATATTTTACATTGGTAAAGCAGTCCTCTGTTTTCACAAACTTTTTGCACTTTAAACATTGGCTGCTTTGAAGTGCATGTATAACAATATAGCATAACAATAAAAATTGTGATGTGATATAATGATAATTTGATGGGGGGTGGGTTCATGTAGGTGCCATGATCGGCCCTCAGGTCAAAGAAGTTTGACAAACATTGAACATTGTCTATGTCCATTGCAACACTGGCATACAAATAAAGTATATCAAAGGTCTGACATTAGATCTGATGGTAGCATTTTAAATGGGTGATTTTTTTTTTTTTACACATAATGTTTTTGAACAGTTCACTTATTAATAAGCTTCTAACAAAAGTAGAGTGATCTATATTTTATGTTTCCCCTTCAGTTGAGTTCAAAACACAAACACTTGATTTAAAAAAAAAAAATTAGTTGTTTAGATTAGTCGACTAATCGAAAAATTAGTCGAAAGATTAGTCGTTAGAAAATTAGTCGTTAGTGGCAGCACTAATCTGTAGAAATGTTTTGTACATATGTTGGGGGGAAATGTGGATCTGTAAAAATATTTTGTACACGTGTGGAAAAAATATGTACCTGCACAAATACTTTGTGTGTGAATCTCCTACACAACGCTACGTGATGCTTTCCAGCGCAACACTGAAAGTACGAGCTTGTGAAACTGATTCACAATGCGTACAGACTTTTGACCCTAATTTTACTGCCTTTCTGAAGAGCCAATCAACACATTACTTACTGCCAACCAATCAGCGTTTCCCACCGACCACCCAGATTTTGGTGCTAAACAGATTGGCTTCATATCAAAGAGTACACTCAGAGCCCGTCTATAATGTCTTATTAGAAATTCTCTGGTATACTCTTTGATTGGGGTTGCAAAATTATAACTTAATTAAGAGTGACGTGGTAGGTCAATTTATACTGTGATCGCAAAAAGGGTTGAAGCGGAGCCGTAATGTTAAAGGATAATTCCGGTGTGATTTTGACCTAAAGCGTGTTGAAACATGATAACGAGTGTGAACGTATGTCTCATAGCTCACCTCTGCTTGTCCCCTGCACTCAGAAATCTGGCACTAGTTAGCCAATGCTACCAACACAGTGTTTTGTTGTGGTGCCTCGGGCATCGGCCTAGCCATGCAAATAAATCACTGTTTTACACCATTTACGAGGATCAAAGTAGCTCCATACTTCATTGGTAGACTTCCGAGGGCATTGACATTTAAAACGAGACATAGAGAACTTTGAAAAAGCACTGGTAGTTTATTTACAAGATGATTTATACAGACAGTACCTTAAGGAATTTTACCGTTTGACGCCATCTTGAATTTAGTCACGATAAGTCGAGCGACGAGTACGAACGAACAGGTATGATAAGGGATCAGATTCCAAAAATAATTCTGTGAAAATGCATGGATTCCAGTTGCTGCTACGGAAGCAACTGAATCCATGCATTTCCACTGAATTATTTTTCATTTTAATTGCCTAGTGGACGGCAAAAAGACTAATCAAATGAATGGGTTGTAATGGGACATCCACAGCTAGGAGATTATAGTGAGATTTAACTGTAGTAATGCCCTTCCAGGACTGTTAGTTTATTGTTTGGAATACAACATCATCCCATTTTCTTACATAGGTACATTTTGTTTTGTTTTCTTTGTGTTTCGGGGGTATTTCAACCACAATTGCACGGTTATCTCGTCAGTTTATGAAGCACAGCAGCGGTTTCTATAGCAACCATAGACTGAACAGGACGGTAGACTACCAAGCAAGCAAGCGCTTAGGCAAAGTCTATGGCAAGATCTGAATGTAAATGGATAAACCATATCATGAATGGTACTTCAAAAAGGTGTTATTTTAAATAGATTGCTGATGGGCTATACATCTTGGTGAACGTCTGTTAACAACTTCTTGCCATCATCGTGAAGCGTGTATCTCGCGGTTATGGAAATATCATGCAATATGCCATTTTTTATAGTTAGAACAATATGTGTTCCCAATTATATCATGTTTCTATAGTGTAACATGTTATTTCACTGTGTCTTCAGTGGGTTAGGGCACCACACATCAAAATAAGTGCCCTTCATGACCCACAGGCCTTCAGTCTCCACAAGTTAACATGGCAAAACTCGAAAAGCTTGTCAGACCTCCTGTGCCTAGTGACGGGTTGCTAAGTCACGATTGGCCTGTGGCGGTTTTCGGGTGTGGCTTAGCGAAGGGTGAATTTCCCAGTTGACAAAGCAAGCCCAGTGACATTGACTTAACGTTAGTTAGCATCAGGACGTATCTACAATTTTTTAGGATCTACAATTAGGTGTTAATTAATATTACTACGCTAGGTCGAAGTACTCCCAAGTGCTATTGCGCCACAGATTGTAGTTCTCCTGTTTATTCACTTGGAAAATCGCCACGTTACATGTTGTGTGACCTTACACATTTTTATCAACTACTCGTGCAACTGTATTTAAGTAGGGAAAACGTGGATGTTTTTGATTACTGCTATCTTCCTCCCTCTATGGCTACGTCTGAGCCCGCTAGCATAGCAACATGCTAACACATTTGCGCCGCGCACCAGAGCGTTTGAGTGCACGTACCGACACGGGAGAGGTATGACTCAACTCGTGAAAGTTAAAGCAACACCAAAGAGTTTTTTGAACCTTAAAATAATGTTTCCAAAATTGTTTCCGTGGTTCATCAACTCGTAACAGGGTGAACGGCACTTCTGCATTCGCTTCGCGGCCCTCTATCAGCTATAACCGCACTATGTAAGTTTGCCAGATCGGGTAGCGGATCTGTAGTTCGATGGAATGAGACATAAGAAACTACAAATTTGACTTGCATGATGTCGCAATACATCATAGCCTACTTTCATAAAATCATGCAACAAATTCTACCTTGTCTATGGACATCGTTATTTACAAAGCCATTGGATAGACAAATAGCGTGCATGCGACAGAGGAAAAGTTCTTTGGTGTTGCTTTAAGGTAAGAACATATATTACTACTGACATTGGGTGGCGTGTTCCTTTAAAATAGCATCTGAATTTTCGCCACTGACTTTAGACCAGGAGGTTCCTGGTCTGTGGCGGAATTGTTTTCTGAAACTGCAAAATATCAACAGGAACCGTTCGCGCGCCGGAACACGCCCCCTCTTTTCGCTGAAACGCCCCCGTGGGCGCACATGTACCTGTGGAGGGAAAATTCCAATATGCGCTGACTGCAAAATAGGAAAGACAAAAGCGCGAGTATACAAAGTCAATTGCGCTGGTGTGCAAGATAGAGCCCATAGTGTGTAAAAGATAGACAGTCTTGTGTTCTTCTCAGTAAAAAAAACAGAATCAATTTATTACCTTTGGTTCAGAAGTTATGATTAATTTACTCATAACTGCAAGTCGCAGTAACAAGTATAATTTTTAAAGGAGTAGGATGTTTTCCTTTCCTGGTTTGACATCTGACCAAAAAATACACAGATATAATGATCATGTAACAAATATAAGATGTTTTACCATCAAAACAAGATGCATAGCTAAATATAGGATGTCTTACTGTGTGACACTGCCTCATTAGTTTAGGTGCCATCACTTAAAATTAAATATTCTTGATTACATATATGTCTGTAGGTCTCATATAATATCAGTGTGATATGAATATGTACTTATTTATGTATTTATCATGCTTTATTTCCACTGTGTATGATGGTATGGATATGGGTGATTTGTCGGCCGATACACCTATCACCGCGCATCCAAACTTATTGAGCGCGCTAGATGATGGGGGCGGTCTGAAGAGAGTAGCAAGCATGTGTGAGATTTTGAATGTGTGGCGCGAGTACTCTAACCTGACTCTCGCCAGATGAATTTCGTTCCGCCTAGCTCCACTTATCCATCTGGGATCGATCCATTGGAGTGGTGCTTCAGAAGACTGGGCCTTAATAAAAAATCCTTGCATAAGATTGGATAAGCCACTTGTCCGTCATCTATTGACGTGCTACTTCAACCACTCACATCGAAGCCAACCCGTGACGCTGAGAACAGTCTCACAGTCGCTTCTACGCTACGTCACATCTATGAAACTCCCGCCCTGCGTCATGATTTGCTCGACCATACAATCTTGTGCCGAAATCACTCTCAATGGAACCGATCCCAGATGGATGCGAGTGGAGCTAGGCGGAGCTAAGCGGAACGAAATTCATCTGGCGAGAGTCAGGTTACCAGTACTCAGTGCTGCAGCCAGTGATGTAGTACTCGAATCCGGTCTCGGACTCGAGACCGATTTCTGCTTTCTCGGACTCGACTCGGACTTGTTCCTTCAAAGACTCTGTCTTGACTCGGTCTCGGACCACAGTGGGAGGAGAAACAACATAACACACATAACAACAATAATAATAAAATGCATTATTTGAAAATAATCCGCAAAGATACTGCCATCTGTAGGGTAGGAATTTCACGGCGGCCACGTCTTTGCCCCTTGTGTTGGCCTTGGTGCCCCCTTCTTTCAATATAGTCCGGTGGACAGCCCATAGAGCCCCGTTGTGGACCCGGAAATGTTGAGTACACCAAAGTTTTATGATGGAAATATATAGTATGGGTTCTCAGCATGCAGAAACTGCCGGATGCTAATTTGCATATGTTGGGTAATTTGTGTAATTGAGCTAATTAGCATAAATTAGCATAATCGCCTATATTGATCATATTATAAGAGCTGCTTGGCCAAAATGGTCAATGGTAGTATGTTTTTAGGGGTTACTGGAGATGCTGAATCCATATCTGACATTTTCAAGATTCAAAATCACTATTTTAACTTGGTTTGGTCACGTTTTTACTCTCATTAAGCTGATTTTGCTGAGTTTTTTGGTCCAATTTAGACAGATTTTTGGAGGATAGGGCTGTAGCGATATACAGTAGGGCTGTAACGATACACCAACCTAACAATTCGATTCGTATCACAATTAATTTTTGACCGTTGACCCACGGTTTGATACGAACCTCGATTTTTTTGGAGGGGTCGGGCTAGACATTTCAATAGCCTACCTTAGAACACCAGAGGATTACAATATAATATACAGTATCTGTATTATTTTATATCCTGATATTAAAAGAGAGAATACTGAATGTCTGATATTTATGACAGCACACTTTATGCAGATTAGCCTATAGCTTAGGCCTACTATTTCTATTACAACTCTACCACATTCAGCTGTCTGGTTGAAGCCTGGAAATATTGTACACAAAGAAGCATAGTTGGCTAGCTTATCATAGTCTACTGATTGGACTGTTAAGTTTCCTCATGTGTGTTTAAGGTAATAATCTTCTTGTAGGGACAAGTCCTTTTGGGAAACATTGGTATTGAGATGATCACTCAACTTGAATGCAAGAGCTTTAACAAATATGTGCAGCATGCTAATGATGCTAAGCAGATTTAATAGTGTAATGATTGATGAGACAGCGTTGTCTAATCAAAAGCTTTATTAAAGGTTGAGAGCAGGGACATCGGCACAGAATATAGCACACGCCAGGGAAGTCAAGAACACTCGCACCTTAGGGTTGGACGCAGCCGCACCATACAGGCACAAGCACACATAATAACCCCAAAGTTCTCCCAGAATCCCCAGCGCGAAACATTGTGGGAATCTCAAGCACAGTCCAGCACGCTGACGTTACACAGCTCCCCCAACAAGCCATTGCCGTCCTCATCTTCCAAGGCCGCTTCCTCAAGCCGCTCTCCCGGTCCCGTGGTCCTTCTCCGCCGTGGCCACTGCATCGAGACCCTCTTTAGGCAAGCACTCCTCCCGTAGCCAGGCCCAGGCGACGGCTGGTCTCCTCCTGCGGCTTCTACTGAAGGCCTCTGTAAGCTTCTAAGTACCCCTTACAAGGGCTCTCTTCGGATCCTTTTGCTTGGGCCTCCACCTAGCGGTGAGCATGGACGGATTATGAACTTTCAGGCCCCTGGGCCCAGATGTATTAAGATTGTCGCATGTGGAAGGGGGATTTGGGGGTCCTTCCTCAGAAATGTTTTAATTTGTTTGATGTGATTTCCAGTATACTGGTGCATTTTGGGGATGGACTAAATTCAATCAGATTCATACACCATACATCCTGATCCAGATGCATACATCCTCGCCCACCCTCAATTCAAGTCCTGTTGCTCCTGCTGATTTGTTAGATGTTATCAGCAGTAACTGCAAAGCTGGGTTAAAATTGTGTATACATGTATCTGGAAAGTGCAGCTGTGCAGCCGCAGGCCAGGCCTGTACTAATTATTGTTTCTGCAAAGGCAGTGATGTTACATGTTGCAATATATATATATATATATATATATATATATATATATATATACAGCTAAAAGAGCAGAAGGACAGGGATGAAGAGTAGGGGTCGACCAATTATCGGCCTGGCCGATTATTAGCGCCGATATTTAGAATTTTTATAATAATTGGTATCGGTCATTTTTTCCGCCAATAAGCCGATATTGAAATGGATAAAGAATGAAACGCGCTACTTTGTCTGTAAAGCGTCTCTCACTCCCTGAATTTGCCACTCTGTGGTCAAGAGCATTGTCCCGCCCACTACACCGTCTGATTTGTTAGTTAGCACGAATGCAGCCAATCAGGATCGAAGACTGAACACAGACAAAGTTTAGGATTCTCACTGGCAGACTGGGCTTCAGATGTAGCCTACGGAGCTATTTTTCAAAGGTAAGGAAGGTAGCCTACATTGCTGAAGTTGCAGTGAATCACAATCATCTACACTGAAGTTACAAAAACCCACTTCCTTCATTTAGCGAATTCCCGATTGATGCACGTTACTGATGCTAGTTATTTAATAGTTACTTACTAGTTATCCCACAAACTCGGGTGCTGCGCGTCGGGAGTTCTCTGCCTCTGACATAGTACAGACAAGTCCTAAACTAGATGTACCGCATAGCGGTACAAAATATGAACGCCGCTCAGTCCTGTACATCCGTTCCGCGAAAATAAATCACACTTCAATTTGTCTCCATATTTTACTCCATCCCCCACTCTTGAAACTTTTGTGTATGCTTTTTTATAAACAAAAACATCTCTGTCAGTTCCATGCCGTTTTTGGATGGTCATTTTTGGATGGATGGATTTTTTGTGAATGTTTCTTCTTCTACATAAGATTTTAGTCATCTTTAGTTCATGTAATACTTTATTGTCAATGCACAAATTAAGTAACAGTAGTCTGAAACATTATTGTTAATGCACAAATTAAGTAACAGTAGTCTGAAACGAAATGCTGTTTTACATCTAACCAGTGGTGCAAATAACTGACATGTCCAAATGGGCCTTGATGAAATGCGTCGCTAGACTGTTCATACACATTTTAACGGGCCAAAGTTGAAGAGCTTTTGTCCGTTATTGTTCGTGCAAATATAGGCTGATTCATGTTCCCTTGCATTGTGTAACTGAGGTCCATGGCTAGTCTGGCTTTCATCAGACCAAGCTCAATCTTTTAAGAAATCAAAAAATAAATAGCGGGCAGATCAGGGTGGGTTCACCCAGCCTAGTCCATAGGCACCCGATATTGTTTAATTTTCCGATTGAGATATACACGCTCTGGCTATTCTAAATGCAAAAATGCATCAGGGAGTTATGACAAAACAGTAACTAACAAACTAGATCCTAATAGAAAGCTGTTAGCTTCCCTAAACTACAGGTAGGATTATAAGGTAGGCCTATTTAAAACATAAATTGTCAATAGGCTATGCTGGCGACACAAATAAAATCTCCTTTGGAAACCAATGGCTTACGCCTTACAGTATCAAGCGGACTTAAACTGCCATATCGTGGCGAAAAGTTGTAATAACATTCACGCAGCTCCATGAGTCAAGGAAAGCGCGAATGAAGTAGCCACTTCTAAATGGGACCCACTACACAGTAGCTTAAGGTGTGTTGCTAAAGCAGCCATAATGAAATGAAGGTGTCATTGTTTGGATACTTCACACACACGTGCTTTTTAATTTCACAGACTACAACTACCAAGCTGGAATCAAAGCACATCGATTCCCCTCTCACACCCTGCACGCACTTAAAACAAAATAAACAGGCGTCTCAGTCTCACGCATGTATAGGCAAAACTGTATCAGACCGGTGTAACGTTGGTAAATCTTCCATTGCACAGAATGATTTTGTAGCACGTGCAATAAATGACAGTCGAAAGATACAAACAGTGCTGCTATCAATTTGCTTGGTATAACCGCATTTATAGTTTTCTACAAATGCAATCAATCAAATGGGCCTCAATCACTCAACCAACGCTAACGGTAACATTACCTAGGTCCTTATTGATATTACAAGATTAACGTACCTGCAGTAAAAACCAAGCATGTCCGATAAACATCCTCAGATTTATTTCGGCTTCAAGAAGAAATGGGAATTACACTTCATGTGAACATCGTCCTATCCTTATTAGATGTTCGCTGCGGTAAATTACAGTCCTTGTAGGAAGCGTCCATTGTTTTTCCAACCCACTTTTAACTTCCAACAAAATAACGTCTCACTGCAACGATGCGCCATCTAGTGGACAAACGACTACTTATCGCCAATACTGAAAATGCAGCCATGATGATGATGATGAATATTTATTTTGGCTTTCTTTTAATCCTACTGAATTTGTAATTATGTATCGGCCGTTCTAATACCGATAGTATGTGGGTGCCTGTGTGTGTGCATGTGTATATGTGTGCACCGCCATTTACAGGCCAATGAGTGTACAGTCACTAAATGTACACATAACCTAATTTTTTTAGACCCCCCCATGGATGAAATTCTACGAAACTTGGCATACCCCCAGAGAATGCCAGGTCAATCATACACATAAAATTTGAAGATAGGGGCGATTAAAGCAGAATAATATTGCATTTTCATTTTTTACCGGGGGGGGGGGGGGGGGGGGGTGCAAATCACAAATGAGTGATTATGAGCCAGGTTGATGTGGGCCCTTGAGACCAACATACCATAAAAGATTCTTCATCCTCAGTGCCACGGTTCAGGTAGTTATTTAGGAAAAACTGTTTTTTTTGCGGTTCGGTGTCCCGGGTATCAATGACCAGGATTCAGGAAGTAGATGACGGGAAAAATTCTTGAATTGTGTGCATGTGTGCGTGTACAAGTTTATGTTTATGTGTGTGGGTGTGTGTGTGTGTGTGTGTGTGTGTATGTGCGTGCTTGTGTGTTTGCCTGCGTATGTGTGTTTGTGCATGTGCATGCATGCGTACATATGTCTACTGTGTGAGTATGTGTCATACGTATGATTACTGTAAATGTATGTGTGTGCGTGTGTATCTGTTTATGCACATGTGTGCACATGGAATGGGTTAACATGACCCCTGGAGGCAAACATACGGAAAAAATTGGTCATCCTAGGCCCTACAGTTCTCAAGATATTCACAGAGAACTGTGTCTGCCCTACCCTCCTTTCAGGGGGTCCAGTCCAGCGGGGGGGCTACAGATCAAAACGAAAAATGATGGTTCCATGCTATCCATGTGGGGGTACATGCCCACCAAGTTTCGTGTACCCCAGTCTTTCAGTGTCCCGGGAATCCTTGTTGGTGTACGTCACTAAATGTACACATAAATTATTTTAATGTAAGGCCCCCCATGAACGAAAGTACACAAAACTTGGCATGCATTCGGAGGGTGTCATAATGATCCTACACTTTTAATTTCGTGCAGTTTTGACCTTGTCAGCCAGAGATATTGTGATGAAAACACCTAATTTTTTAATTTTTAACTAGGTGGCGCTATACATGAAATAAGTGGTAATGGGATGGGTTGACATGCCCCCTTAAGACCAACATACATAAAAAAGGTGGACCTCCTAGGCCCTACGGTTCTCGAGATATTCACAGAAAACTGTCTCCGGCCACCTACAGGCCAGTCGGTGTATAGTAACATAAATTAATTTATTGTGTGGCCCCCCATGAACGGAATTCCACAAAACTTGGCGTGCATACAGAGGGTGTCATAATGATCCTACACTTCCAATTTCGTGCAGTTTTGACTATGTTAGGTCACAGATACCTTCAATTACAACACCTTACATTTTTACTTTTTTGTGTTTAACTAGGTGGCGCTATACATGAAATGAGTGGTTATGGAATGGGTTGACATGGCCCCTTGAGATCAACATACAAAAAAAAAATGGTCCTCCTAAACCCTACGGTTTTCGAGATATTCACAGAAAACTGTGTCTGCCCTACCCTCCTTTCGGGGGGTCCAGTCCAGCGGGGGGGCTACAGATCAAAACGAAAAACAATGGTTCCATGCTATCCATGTGGGGTTACATGCCCACCAAGTTTCGTGTACCCCGGTCTTTCAGTGTCCCGGGAATCCTTGTTGGTGTACGTCACTAAATGTACACATAAATTATTTTAATGTAAGGCCCCCCATGAACGAAAGTACACAAAACTTGGCATGCATTCGGAGGGTGTCATAATGATCCTACACTTTTAATTTCGTGCAGTTTTGACCTTGTCAGCCAGAGATATTGTGATGAAAACACCTAATTTTTTAATTTTTAACTAGGTGGCGCTATACATGAAATAAGTGGTAATGGGATGGGTTGACATGCCCCCTTAAGACCAATATACATAAAAAAGGTGGACCTCCTAGGCCCTACGGTTCTCGAGATATTCACAGAAAACTGTCTCCGGCCACCTACAGGCCAGTCGGTGTATAGTAACATAAATGAATTTATTGTGTGGCCCCCCATGAACGGAATTCCACAAAACTTGGCGTGCATACAGAGGGTGTCATAATGATCCTACACTTCCAATTTCGTGCAGTTTTGACTATGTTAGGTCACAGATACCTTCAATTACAACACCTTACATTTTTACTTTTTTGTGTTTAACTAGGTGGCGCTATACATGAAATGAGTGGTTATGGAATGGGTTGACATGGCCCCTTGAGATCAACATACAAAAAAAAAAATGGTCCTCCTAAACCCTACGGTTTTCGAGATATTCACAGAAAACTGTGTCTGCCCTACCCTCCTTTCGGGGGGTCCAGTCCAGCGGGGGGGCTACAGATCAAAACGAAAAACAATGGTTCCATGCTATCCATGTGGGGTTACATGCCCACCAAGTTTCGTGTACCCCGGTCTTTCAGTGTCCCGGGAATCATTGACGGAAATTTGGGCATGCGAAAAAGAAAAAAATAAATAAATCTGACTAAACCTTATGACCGCCGCTTCGCTGCGGTCATAATTATGCGATAGCGAACGACAAAAAGTCTTAATTGCTCCTTTTTGAAACGGACTGTCAGAAAAGACTACATGCACCCAGGGCCAACCGTAGTCAAGTCAAGTCAAGTCAAGTTTATTTATATAGCACATTTCATACACAGAGGTCATTCAATGTGCTTTACATAAACAAAACCAAACAATAATAACAAATAAAAGCATAGAAGGGCAATATAGTCAAAGAATAGTTAAAAGGTAAAGATCATAATAAAAAGAAAACATAAAACACAAGGTAAAATCATTTAAAAATAAAGAATAATTAGTAAGCAAAAACAAAGGCAAAAGTAGTAAAAAAAAGTAATAAAAGACAAAGTAGAATAATTATCGAGGCAGATTCAGAATTTGTAACTCGGCACAGTTAGCAGAAAGCGTCTGAGAACAGTTTGGTCTTAAGTCTAGATTTAAAACTGGCTACAGTTGGGGCCTTTTTAATGTCATCCGAAAGTTGGTTCCACAGCTGAGCCGCATAGCAGCTAAAAGCTGCTTCACCATGTTTAGTTCTAACTGTAGGTTTTACTAGCAGGTTTTTCACCTGGGACCTGAGAGGACGAGAAGGTGTGTACTGCTGAAGCATGTCTGACAAGTATTTAGGTCCTGCTCCATTTAATGATTTATAAACAAGCAATAGTGCTTTAAAGTCAATTCTGTGACTTACTGGAAGCCAGTGCAAGGACTTAAGAATTGGAGTAATGTGGTCAGTTCTTTTAGTTTTTGTTAGAGTCCTAGCTGCTGCATTTTGTATCACCTGAAGCTGTTTAATAGTCTTTTTAGGAAGGCCTGTGAACAGTCCATTGCAGTAATCAACCCTGCTGGAGATAAATGCATGAATGAGTTTTTCTAAGTCATGTTTTGACATCAGCCCTCTGAGTTTGACAATATTTTTGAGGTGGTAAAAAGCTGATTTAGTTATCGCTTTCATGTGGCTGTTGAAATTTAGATCACTGTCAATTAATACACCAAGGTTTTTAACAGTATCCTTTGCCTTCAACCCTTTTGTGTCAAGGAGAGTGGCAACCCTAAGTCTTTCCTCATTTTTACCAAATATAATTACTTCAGTTTTTTCTTTGTTCAGCTGAAGAAAATTTTGAGACATCCAGGTGTTGATTTGTTCTATACACTGACACATAGATTCAAGAGGACCATAGTTGTTTGGTGATAGAGCTAAGTAAATTTGTGTGTCATCTGCATAGCTATGATATGAAATCAAATTATTTTGAATGATTTGTCCAAGTGGGAGCATATAGAGGTTGAATAATAGTGGCCCCAAGATCGACCCCTGGGGAACACCACAGGTCAAGGACGTTGGTGTTGAGGTACAGTTTCCGATGGCAACAAAGAAGCTCCTTTCTTGTAGATATGATTTTAGCCAGCTGATAACTATGCCTGTAAATCCAACCCAGTGTTCTAGTCTGTGTAGTAAAATATTGTGATCAACAGTGTCAAATGCTGCACTAAGGTCCAGTAGCACTAGGACTGATGTTTTACCTGAATCTGTGTTGAGGCGTATGTCATTGGAAACTTTAATGAGAGCTGTTTCAGTGCTGTGATTTGCCCGAAAACCAGACTGAAAGTAATCAAAATACCCATTTGATGTTAGGAAGGTGGTTAATTGATTAAAGACTACTTTTTCAATAATTTTGCCAATAAAAGGTAGATTGGATATGGGCCTGTAATTGTTTAGCATGGAGGCATCCAGGTTATTCTTCTTGAGAAGTGGCTTTACAACAGCTGTTTTCAGTGACTTAGGAAAAGTGCCAGACAGCAATGATACATTTACAATTTGAAGGACATCCGCCGCTATGAGGTGAAAAACAGTTTTGAAGAAATTGGTAGGCAGAGTGTCTAAGACACATGTGGAAGGGCTGAGATTCTGTACCGTTTTTTCAAGTGTTTCGTAGTCTATCAAGCTGAACTCTGACATCAAGTTTAGTTTCCCTCTGTTTGTTGCTGGAAGTTCAGGTTGTTGAATTTGTAATTGAGCAGATATGTTGAGTCTGATTTTGTCAATTTTACCTTTAAAAAAAGATGAAAACTCATTGCATTTATTAGTTGAGAGAAGTTCAGGCGCTAATTGTGAGGGGGGATTTGTTAACTTATCAACAGTTGAAAATAGAATACGAGTGTTATTTGAACTTCTATTGATAATGTTAGAAAAGAAAGACTGTCTTGCTTTGCATATTTCAGAGTTATATGTGCGGAGCATCTCTTTATGGATTTCATAGTGGATCTGAAGTTTGTATTTACGCCATTTTCTTTCAGTCTTCCTACACTCTCTTTTTAGAAGTTTAACTGCTGGATTTTGCCTCCATGGTGCTTTCTGTTTGTCCTTAACTTTCTTGAATTGTAATGGAGCAATGTCATCCATAATGTTTGCCATTTTTGCATTAAAGTGATCAAATAAGTCTTCAGAGTCTGACAGTTGACTTGACTTTAGTGAAAGTGCTTGCTCAAAGAGAGCACTTGTCTGATCATTTATGATTCTCCTTTTTACCATCATAGCTGTGTTTTGAGTGTGTGGGGACATAGACACATCAAAGAACACGCAAAAATGATCAGATAAGGCCAGGTCTTTAACAGCTGTAGAGACATCGAGACCCTTTGTGATAACAAGGTCGAGGGTATGGCCGAGAGAGTGTGTTGGCCCCTGTACATGCTGTGTTAGGGAGAAAGTATCGATTAGTGCAATGAATTCCTTGGCATAATTGTTTTCAGGATTATCCACATGCAAGTTTAGATCCCCTGATATAATAAGACAGTCATACTCTATGCAAACAACGGATAGCAGTTCACCTAGCTCTTCAAGAAAAACTTTAGCTGAATGTTTTGGAGGCCTGTAAATTGTCAGTAATAAAATCTGAGGAGAAGACTTAATGCATGCACACAGATATTCAAATGAAGTAAAGTCACCGAATGATGACTGATTGCACTGAAAAGACGTCTTGAAAATTGTGGCTATCCCCCCACCTCTTTTATTTGCTCTGGTAGCACTCAAAAAACTGAAGTTTGGGGGAGCTGATTCGATGAGAGTAGCAGCACTGTTTGCTTGATCTAACCATGTCTCAGTTAAAAGTAAAAAATCAAGGTTGTGTGTGCAAATTAGATCATGAATTAAGAATGATTTGTTTGAAAGAGATCTGATATTTAGGAGTGCTAGTTTTGTTAGTTTAAGTGTTGGGGAAATATGATCCATGGGGGAAATCTGAGGTTTATGTGGTACGGGTAGGAGATTGGACTGGTTTACCCTATAAGCTCGATGCATTTGTGTTCTATTTCTTGTCAATACAGGAATAGAGAATGTCATGGGCTTACTGGGTCCCGGCATGTTCTCAAAACTACTGTCAGTACCATTTATATTGCAGGGACCCTGAGAATATCATGCAATACAGTCATCATATAATTGTCCCCTGCTGCTGCCATCTGTATTTTCCACTGCACATTCCATGCTATATGCCGGCTGAGAAAATGAACTAAGAGGTTGCTGCTGCTTAAGAGATCCTTCTAAACGGGGAGGGGGAGGGCGAGGGGGTGGAGGTGCCCTTCGCTTCTTTGGTGCTAATGATCTTGGGCTAGTAAAACTCTGCATGGCTACTGGTAGCAGTCTCTCCATTCTTGCAGGGAACATCATGTGCTTGGGTGGGGATGGTGATGGGTATTCAGGGGATCCTGTGGAGTTTGAGTGGGTGGTGGGATGAAGGGGTGGGGATGGGGATGGGAGATTAGGGGGGTTTGTGTGGCCTGGGGAGTTTGATTGGGTGGGGACGTGATTGGGTGTGGGTGGTGATGGGAAATCAAGGAGGTTGGGGTTGAAAATTGATCCAGAGTCTCCATCTGCCTGCTGAGGTTCTGGGAAGTTTGTTGCAGACGCTCCGCTTTCAGCATGTATTCCAGTAGTGTATTCCATGTTGTTGTGTCTTTGTGGTGACAAGGAGACGACGGAGGTGGGGAGGGGTATTGGTACTGGTGTTACAACATGACCCTTCCTTTCTGATATCCTCTCAGCAGCTTTGATAGGTGCTATCTCCTCATGCTCATCACATCCATTTGTTTGCTGAGATTCCAGGGAGTTTGACGCCAGTGATTGACTTTGAGTCATTTTAGCAGCACCCATCTTATCTTGTCCAGTGGACATGGCTTGGCATTGTTGAGCTGGTTGTTTATGTTTCTCCAAGGTCTGCATTTCAGTGGAGGCTAGCGGGTGGTTATCAGAGGGCCCCACAGCAGGGGAGGTTGGGCATATCTCTGTTTCAGCCTGTGCAGAGTGTTTTGGTTTAGCTGAGTTGTTGATGTCATCCGCTTGTTCCGTCTGTATGGCCACTGAGCGCTTATCAGAGGCTCGGCTCAAGGTTGGCAGAAAAAATGTTGGGTGCAGGAGAGAGAGGTGATAGTATTCGGTTAAGATCTTGGCCCCAGTCCAACTCAGCTCTGTGCTATTTGGTCTGAAGTATTCCCTGCGATTCCAAAAAAGGTTAAAATTGTCAATAAAATTCATCCCAACTGAAAAGCATGTTTTTGCGAGCCAGGTGTTTAAACTGAATAGTCTGGAAAATACAAAGCTTCCCTCTGCTGGGAGTGGGCCACTGATGAAAATTTGTATTCCAAGCTCATATAGGGCCGAGAAAAGTTCCTTGAAATCTTCTTTGACATACAGCTGTTCTCTGTAGATGTCATTTGCTCCAACATGCACAATGATGCGCTTGATAGTTGCATATTTTGACACCAGTTCTGTAAGCTTGTTTTTTGTGTCAGACACTGAAGCATTTGGGAAACAACATACAATCATCCTTTCCCCATTTATATGTCTCACAGCAAAGTCGCCTAGAACGAGGGTTGTGGGATGAATAGGGGTCGAGTGCTGCTTCTTGTCTGTGCCCATCTTTCTTTTGTTGTGGTTTGATCGCTGCCTGCTTTGGGTCTGTTCCCTGGGAAATTCCTCTCTCACGTCCCGGAGGCATTCAAATCTGTTCCATAGTGTTAGGGGCTGTGGGCTTCCCTTAGGACCACAAGCCCTGTAGTAGTTTGCTGATCTGTCTGTATTTCTGATACGAGGCCTGAAGTTAACATCTGAATTTACTGGTGTTGAGGTAATTACAGTTCTTGTATTACGTTTTTTGTTTTTTGGTCTGGCACCTTGCCTGTGCCAAGGCTCTGTACTCACATTTCCCTTTGTGAGGTCGATGCATTCATCTGCTCTATTAGCAGTGATATTAGACTGCTGGGTTACATTCTCTGCATTTCCAGTAGTTGCTGTACTCACTTCATGAGATGCCTCTCGTAGTTCATCTGTCGTTGATGGAAGGGCATGCATCTTTGATTCCAAAGTAGAAATCCTCTGTTCTAGCTCAGTACATTTTCGGCATGATCTCCTGGGTCTCTGGCCGGAGGACCGCATTTTGTTTTAATCCAACTTCAAGGTGAATTGCCGTTCAGTTTTTGCTCGTTGACTTGGCTGGCTCATTTAAAGTAAAAAACTAACCACTAAAGTTTCAGATTTAAATGTACTGGTTTCACTGTCTTTGCTAAACTAGCTTGTAAATGAAATAAAAGAATGAAAAAGAGTGGAAATTGCTAAAAGGATAGGTGAAGCAGGAGCAGTGTGAAATGCGTCCTACTCGCTTGAGTAGGAGTGTGAAAATCCGACCTGAGTGTTTAATCCGACCTGAACAAAATCGCGTCCTGAGCTGGCTATTAACGTGCCTTTTAGGCTCTCAAAAGTGTATCTTATAGCCTACACATGGACACAAATTGCATGCTTAAATAGCCTAAGAACTATTTTAAAACTGTTTTGTTGAACTATTCAACCGTAACACTTGCCATCACACATGCACCTCTTCCTCTCCCTCTCGTGCACTCACACACACGATGGCAAAGCATCCTCTTTGTGACAGGTCCCTTAAAGGAGAATTCCGGTGTGAAATTGACCTAAAGTGTATTGAAACATGATACCGAGTGTGAACGTATGTCTCATAGCCCATCTTGACTTGTCCCCTGCACTCCAAAATCTGGCGCTAGTTAGCCGATGCTACCAACAACTTTTTCAGTAGTGGTGCTTCGGCATCGGGCTAGCCATGCAAATAAATCACTGTTTTACACCCATTTACGAGGCTCAATGTATCTCCACACTTCATTGGTAGACTTCCTAGGGCCCTGACATTTAAAACGAGACATTGAGAACTTTGAAAAAGCACTGGTAGTTTACTTACAAGACGATTTATACAGACAGTATCTTCACGAAGTTTAACGTTTGCAGCCATCTTGAATTTAGTCACGATAAGTCGAGCAACGAGTAAGAATGAACAGGTATGATAAGGGATCAGATTCCAAAAATAATTCAGTGGAAATGCATGGATTCCAGTTTCTTCCAGTAGCAGCAACTGGAATCCATGCATTTCCACTGAATTATTTTTGGAATCTGATCCCTTATCATACCCTTATCATAGCTGTTCATTCTTACTCGTTGCTCGACTTATCGTGACTAAATTCAAGATGGCTGCAAACGCTAAACTTCGTGAAGATACTGTCTGTATAAATCGTCTTGTAAGTAAACTACCAGTGCTTTTTCAAAGTTCTCAATGTCTCGTTTTAAATGTCAGGGCCCTCGGAAGTCTACCAATGAAGTGTGGAGATACATTGAGCCTCGTAAATGGGTGTAAAACAGTGATTTATTTGCATGGCTAGCCCGATGCCGAAGCACTACTATTGAAAAAGATGTTGGTAGCATCGGCTAACTAGCGCCAGATTTTGGAGTGCAGGGGACAAGCCGAGATGGGCTATGAGACATACGTTCACACTCGGTATCATGTTTCGATACACTTTAGGTCAATATCACACCGGAATTCTCCTTTAACAAGCACATAGCCCATTGTGCAGGCCTACTCTATGAAAATAATTGCTATCACTCAGCTCTTGGATTAACATGATACACAGGATTTACACTTGCAAAGTGATTCAAGTTGATAGACAATTGTGTATCAAAAGAAGAAAGAAAAGTTTGCATTATTAAATGATTTTGAATTAAATTTTTGCAGCATATAGCTTTTACTATCTACCCCCCTTTTTGACAACTGACATATCAGTTTTACATATCGGTTATCGGCCTCCTGTTTTGGTAATAATTGATATCGATATCGGCCCTGAAAAAAACATATCGGTCGATCCCTAATGAAGAGTCTGGAGAAGATGGCGACAGGACAACTGATGAGGAAAGGAGGAGTAGTAGTGGCTAGTTCTTCCCTTGGTTACTCAATTGTGAGTCACAGCAGAGGGCCAGTGAATAGCTATTTCCAAAATTATTGTGGAATTCAGAAATAACTTGAAATTATTCCACTTTTTATAACACTTTTTATCCTCCAAAAATCCGTCTAAATCGCCCCCAAAAACTCAGCAAAATCAGCTTAATGAGAGTAAGAACGTGACCAAACCATGTTTAAATAGTGATTTTGAGTCTTGAAAATGTCAGATATGGACTCAGCATCTCCAGTAACCCCTAAAAACATACTAACATTGTCCATTTTGGCCAAGCAGCTCCTATAATATGATCAATATAGGCAATTATGCTAATTTATGCTAATTAGCTTAATTACACAAATTGCCCAACATATGCAAATTAGCATCCGGCAGTTTCTGCATGCTGAGAACCCATACTATATATTGCCATCATAAAACTTTGGTGTATTCAACATTTCCGGGTTCACCTTTCTGTCAACTAGACTAATATTCTGCTTTGCGTCCGATTAATAGCGATTTTTATTTAGCCTATGGCCTGTCAAAATAATCTTAGCATCACAGCGCAAACTAATTCAGTCTGACACAGTGGAGAAAATGACAGCGCATGGCAAGACAGAAAGTGCGTCCAAATTCACCCATTCTTCTCAGTTGAAATACTCCTACTCATCACACAGACACATGTATCACATCACATGAAAGAGTTTTTTCTCAGCTTTTAAACGATGTTAGCCGCTAATTGCTGTGGTGAACGGTTCGCGAGAAAAGTAAATAATATGATTAAATTCAATCATAACGTCTACATAAGGTGCTACGCCCATCTCCCTACCCATTAATCTCGGTGGAATACTTCACGAACCCTTCGTTCAACACACGACAAACCATATATCAGAATAAACAGCAGACCTTACCGAACACAAAGGTGTAAAGCAGTCCCCTGTAAAGTAAGCCGTTCCAGAGTATTCCAGTTAAATTAAAAATGTAATTTGGAGCAAGGTCTACATTCATGTCTCCAAGTTTGGTCTTTAGGATTCAAAATGTGTTTAAATCGTTCTACATGATTTCATAACAGGCCAAATACAAAATAAATGTTACAAATATTGCCTAGATATAGGTAAATATTAAAATCAGGATATACAGCTGAGTAAGAGTTTGTGAAAGGAGTCTTTATGATCAAAAAATGCTATGTCATGTTTCATGTTTTTGTAATGTTTCATACAGTGATGCAAGTTTACTGCTGTGAATAGACTAAATACAACTTTGATTATTTTTATAGCCTACTACTGTATAGTTAACTTTGGCCTTGGTGCCCTGACATGTGGCCTTTGTGCCCCCCACCAAATATGCCCAACTGAAGGCCAAGTGGCCTTGCCCCTAAAATGGTGAAATTCCAAGCCTGGGCCTAACTGTTGATTATTAACTGGGGTGATATTAAATCATGAATATGAAAACTGACATGTTTTTATGGTCTTGGTCTCGACTCCTAAAGGACTCGGTCTCGACTCAGACTTGCTTCCTCAAAGACTCGATCTTGACTCGGGACTCGACTGTATTTGAAAACCAACAGACTTGGTCTCGACTCTGTCTCGACCCTTCAAAGACTCGGTCTTGTCTTGGACTCAGCAGGTCTCGTCCCCATCACTAGCTGCAGCTAAAAGTATTGTAAACTGTTTCTGTTGAGGGGTAAATAGAAAGAAAGTATCTCTACGGTGGAAATGGACTTCATATAAGTTAAACGCTGCTTGTAGTCTAATAAGGGTAGGATGATTTCTGCATGACATGTAATTCCCATTTCTTCTTGAAGCCGAAATAAATCTGCGAATGTTTATCGGACATGCTCGGTTTTTACTGCAGGTAGGCTACGTTAATCTTAAGTTATATCAATAGCCTAGAGTAGGTAAAATAATGTTACCGTTAGCATTGGTTGAGTGATAGAGGCCAATTTGATTATTGATGTATTTGTAGAAAACCATAAATGCGGTTATAGGCTACCAAGAACATTGATAACAGCACTAATTGCATCTTTCGACTGTCATCTCATTTGCTTATAACCATAACCTAGGCTACTAACAGGAGCTAAGTGAGTTACCCACACACATTCGCTACGTGATGGTTTTCTAATGGAAAATATAGGCTACCTGAAAGATAACCTGATGATGCATCCTAAACACCGGGCTGGGACATTTAGCTCAAAGTCTCAAAAAGCATCTGAGTCAACGTTCATTCCCAAACACCCATATAGGCTACTTCAATCCTCTATTTTCAAAGGTGATTCAAGTAAGGAAGAGCATGGCTCAAAGTAAAGTAACTACTGAAACTACATAAATCGTCAAAGTGAATAATTTCTGTCAACTCGCCGCAATGTAGATTTATTAACGCACCCGTGATCTACATCTCCATTTAAACCAAATGTTTTACCTACACATATTTGTTGCACGAGCCACAAAAATCATTCTTTACGATGGATGATTTAGTACCAACGTTACACCGGTCCAATACAGTTTTGCCTATGGCTATACCGTGAGACTGAGAGGTTTTTGTTTGTTCGAAGTGCGTGTTTAGGGTGTGAGAGGGGAGTCGATGTGCTTTGATTCCAGCTTGGTAGTAGTAGTCCATGCGATTAAAAAACACGTGTGTGAAGTATCCAAACAATGATAACGCTTTCATTATGGCTGCTTTAGCCATAGACCTTGAGCTACTGTACAGTGGGTTGGATTCCATTTAGAAGTGTCGCTTTCCGTGATTCACACAGCTGCATGAAATGTATTACTACTGATATGCAAAACTATTAACTTTTTGCCAAGAGGTGGCAGCTTAAGTCCGCTTGATACTGTAAGCCATTGGTTCCTGAAAGGAGATTTTGTTTGGGTCGCCAGCATAGCCTAGTGACAATTTATGTTGTGTAATAGGCCTTGCATAGGGCCTACCTTATATAGATTATAGTTTGTTAACGGTCACGGTTTTGTCATAACTCCCTCTATGCATTGTTGCATTTAGAATAGCTCTGAAACCGGGGGCGAACACGTCGCAGGGGGGGGAGGGGCGCCAGTGCGTGGATATCTCAATTGCAAAATTAAACAATATTTCTATCGGGCGCTTACAATGGACTAGGCTGGGTGAACTCAGCCTGATCTTGGCCCGTTAAAATGTGTATGAACAGTCTAGCAACGCATTTCATGAAGGCCCTTTTGGACATGTCAGTTATTTCCACCACTGGGTAAAACGGCATTTTGTTTTAGACTACTGGTATTTAATTTGTGCATTGACAATAAAGCTGAATATCATATGAACTAGATGACTAAACATATGCATATGTAGAAGAAACATTCACAAAAATCCATGACATGACCTCTCTTCTTGATAGCTGTTGAAAACTGCATGGAACTGACAGAAATTGTTTTGTTTAATAATAAATAAATAAATACATTATGCTGCTACCTTCTGCTTTTCCCAAATACAATGTAGCCTAAAGGTGTACCTTTCATCAGTCCAGTTGCAATGGATGGACTGTGATGAACTGCCCTACTTGTGATTGTTTAGATATTTTAAAGGTTTTATAACAATGCTACAAAAAATTTTGGCAAGTGCTACAAATCTATTCACCTTTGCAGCGCCAGTAGGCTACTTTGTGTGCGGCCCGCAAACACACATTCCAAACAAGCATACACAAAAGTTTCAAGAGTGGGGGATGGAGTAGAAGATGGAGACAAATTCATTTATATGATTTATTTTCGCGGAATGGATGTACAGGACTGAGCGGCGGTCATATTTTGTACCGCTATGCGGTACATCTAGTTGTCACTGGAGGACTCCAATATTGCTTGGAGAGGTAACATTAGTCTCAGAGCTCACTAAATGTTATTGCCTTGGCTAAACCATACATAGCATACCAGCTTACAAGCAAACATTGATTCATGAACATGAGTCAGGAGATATGACAGAAAACATCTAAACAGCGTATGCATACACATACACACCGTGCATAGGCTACTGCAGTTGCGTGAAGACAAAATATACCCCCTTAAAACGAGTGTTGACGAGTAAGCTTGGGTGTATGAGCTCTAGGGTTGCCAACCGTTCCGTAAAATACGGAATCGTCCCGTATTTGCAAGGAAAAAGATGTGTTCCGTATTATTGAGAATCAACTCGTGCAAATCCATGACAGATCAGTATTATAAGTTAGACTATGAACGAAAAATACACGATTTGTATGAAATAAAGGGAAACTTTGCTGCTGTCATTTATCCCTCTCAGTTTGTCTGTCATCACTATCCCAACAGAGAATGCACTTTTCGTTTGAGCCACTGCGAGTCACCTACTGTATTACGCTGATAGCGTAGCGTGAGATAACATGTCTCGTCATGAGTTTTACAGTGCATCTGTGCAAGATAAACAAATAGGGTAGCCTACTTGCTGCAGAGACAGAAAAAAGACAGAAATAAAATAAGGCTTCACCAAATTCAGAGCTTCTGGAGCTGCTTGTGATGTTCAATTTATTTTTTTCTATGACAACATATCCGCCAGTTCAGTTTTCAGAGTTATTTGGTTTGAATATAATAGGCTACAAACAGTTATTTCTTTATCAAGTGTTTTTGCATCGAAATGATTCTTGTTTTGCACCAGATAGAAAATGAGTAGGCTATTGGCTAATGTAGGCAAGAATTTTTTTTTAAATATATTGTGAGAATGTGCGTTCATTTGACCAAATTGTGCACTCATTTTACTCAATTATGATCTCATTTTACTAGATTGTGCATAGAATGTAGTATATTATGTGTGCATTTTAGTAAATAATGGCTCACAATTTTGTAAAATGATGGACTATTTAGGACAATAATACATACATAATTTCAATACACCCCACCCCCCACACTAACTGAAATGGATGCCGGTGTACTGAAGTGTATTATCGAACCCCCCCCCCCCCGTTCCTAGTTAGCCACCCCAAAAACCTCAAAATCGTAGCAGCCAACCTTACGGCCTAAAAGCTAAACAATACTAAGACACATTTATAACAAATCTTCAGTCATGTCAATGATTCCTTACGTTACACCATCGGTGATCAAGTCAACAGTCTTCACGTCGGTAACGTAACATTAACGTTGTCATTCATGTCGGATGTTTCTATCTAAGTACTTGGCTACAAACAACTGTAAATTGTGCTATACATATTACGAAGGAATGAAAGGTTTATTTGACAATAAAATACCGATTAGGTGTACTTGACATAAAGTTGGCAGTCATGAAGCATGGGAGTGAACTTTATCGCGACTACGCGTCAAGGACATGTTGCAGCCTCTCCTGGTGCTAACGTTAAGTTACCTAACTTAGCTAGTTTTCTGTATTATCAGATGACAAGCAAGCAACATCATTCAAAATAGAACAAATCGTTAAAGTGTCAGTCCTAGTAGGTCTGTAATCTTGGTTGACATATAGTAACCCCCGAAAAATGACTGAAAATAATGAGTTTACTAAAGATTACGGTGTGCTAAAATACCAGCTATCAGTAAACGACAATAGGCTTGCTATCCATCAGTTATGCTTAAACCCTGTTATTTAATGCTGCCAGAACATCCAGCTGAACTATAGTTATGAACACTACTTTAATCATTTCCATATTTAATTTTACGCACATATTTAATTTGCGGGAGTGCAGTGAATCATCGGTTTGTCCCGCACCCGCGAACGCACCTCTCTCATCCCGCCCGCTCCCGCAAAGAGCTTTCAAAAGTTGTCCCGCGCCGCATTCTTTTGTGTCGGGACCCGCGGGTCTACTGCGGGAGTGCAGACCTCTAACCCGGTCCGAAGCGGAAGCGGAAGTATCCAATCGCGCCTCGAAAATGTAGTCAGATTGTAGTTTTATAGAAGACTGCAAAACGGACGCCGACCTGGCTTTGGTGCTGTTGAAATTGTAAGTAGCCTACCCTTGGGTAAACTTCGTCTTTGTAATGTGGTTGAACAATGTGTTTGCTCGACCGTTTTATTGTGAGTCCTGTATGTGTTTAGCTTGGTTTCTTGATGGCTAGCTCGCTAGCTAGTGGGGGTTTAGCGTAGCAGTCACTTGCTATCAAAGCTGCAGGGGGAGCTGTTACGGAAGCATATTAGGGCCACATGAAGAGAAAATATTTTTGAAAATTCTGAGATAAAAGTCAAAATTTTCGAGAAACAAAATCAGAAATAATTTCTGAGATTAGTCAGAATTTCTGACTTTAAAGTTAACATTTCTGATTTTAATCTCAGAAATTATTTCTGACTTTGTTACTTTAATCTCAGAAATTATTTCTGACACTTTTCTCAAAAATGTTGACTTTTATCTCAAATTTTGACTTTTTTTTTCTCAGAAATTCTGACTTTAATCTCAGAAAATATTTCTGACTGCTTCTCGAAAATTTTGACTTTTATCTCGGAATTTTCAAAAATATTCTCTTCATGTGGCCCTAATATGCTTCCGTACTATGTAGTGAAAAATGCGAGCCCAAATCTGGCAAAAACCCATAAACAGCGAAGAAATAACCAGACCTGCATAGTGGTTCTTTAATATTCATAGTGGACTTAACAGTTATAGAATGTTTTGATATATGATATAAAGTGATAAGACGTCCGAGATCAAAACTGGGAACAATCATAATCCATAATGTTTGACAGCATGGACAAAACTGTTTTAATGTTTTAAATTGTTTTAATGAGTTAAATGTAGTTCACAGTTGAGAGAAAAGTTCCATAAACATTTCCAAGTGTTTTCATTTTCAAGTTCAGTGTCATCCACAATAAGTTTGTTGATGAACAGACATTGGTTTGGCAATTATAAAGGGAATGGTGTAACAGTCTGTCAACGCTAGACAAAAAACTTTACTCGAGTATAATGTTTGGGGAGTACTCATGACTTTACTCAAGTACATTTGAGAGGCAAATATTGTACTCTTTACTCCACTACATTTCTATCCATAACCACGAGTACCCGTTACTTCTTCTAAAAAAAAAGGAAAAAAGAAAAATCTCGGAAACCCTCAATTTGTTGTTTCCCTCTCAAACATGATTGGATTGTGCAGGCACCACTGATTGGGACAGCCTATCAGCAATCACCTTCAGCTTTCCGCCAAAGTCAACTCCATGGTCAGATTTAGATAAGAGACAAAACCATCTACGAAACAATGAAGACGCAGCAGGTCTGTCCTGGGAATGTGCCAACCTGTGGCCCCACCTCGCCAGACTATTTCAATAGTATTTTGTATTTGAAATACGTATTCTAAATACATGTATTAGAAATACTGCCCATCCCTGGCAACATGGTAAAAAGATGAAAATGACTTGATTTTACTTTCAATTCCTTTTACATTCTCCAAGGTATTAACATTTTTCATAACTCCATGTAGGACGTTTCTGTACATAAATGTAAGCACTGTGGCAGTAGTAATGCAATATTTAGAAAATGTAGGCTCTTGTACTCTTGATACTCAAGTACTTTTTTAAAAAACAAGTACTTCAGTACTTTTACTTAAGTAGACATCTGAATGTTGTATTTTTACTTGTACTTAGGGTTGGGTATCGTTTGGGTTTTATCCGATACCGGTGCTAAATCAATACTTTTAAAACGGTGCCGGTGCCGTAACGGTGCCTGAACCGGTACTTTGTATTTAAATTAAAATGGTCTAAAGCAGGAATTGCTTTTTTTATTGATAAGACACATTTGAAGAGGAAATTGAACTGTTATTCAATTTACTATCAATATCTCATTGCTCCTACGCATAATAGCCTACATTTAAAGGTTAAAACAGCTTGCCATGGATGCACACACAATGGTAAGCTCTGCTTTCAAGTTTACCCAGTGTAGGCGGTTTGCCATAAGGTATGTTAAACCCGCTTGCCATATAGAACTGCCAGGTCATGGACAACGGCATTTGCAAGCAAGCTAATCTGACAGCGACTCTTTCTGAATTATTTTCCAATTAATTTAGTGTGTTCACAAATGGTTCAAGAAATTTCATGTCTTCCCCCATAACACGCAAAAGTTTTGAACATGTTAGGCTACATGTCGGTGTTGAAATGTTTAGATTCCCAGTGCTAGGCATTTTAACAGCAACTATGGCTATGCGCTATACCAGTCAGCTGAGTTTAATTAGCGATAAAGTACGGAGGGTTCCGTAGCCTCTTTGACAGCTCAGTGACATCGGGTATGTAACCTACATATTTATGTTTTCGCCAGCTAACTTTTTACATGGGTTACATATTCATTGTGATGCTATATGGACCTCATGCATATGAACGATTAATATCATGCCATTATGTTGTTTAGAACACACCGTGAAATAAAATTTTCATCTTACAACTTTGCTGATAACATTTCAAATAAATGCCAGCTAGCGCATTAGCAAAGATATTGTGTAACGTATACTGTTGATGTTTCATAGCCTTTTGCTTGTGTGTAGTTAGGCCCACTGCTAGATTTTGACAGGAGCTCATGATATCGCTTTAAAGCTACTTTGGCTCCCGCAAGCTGTCAAACACTGTCCACTCGCCTATAGTGGTGACCCCTCTGGTTTATACATCCAGTGTTTATGTTAGCTAACTGTATCTTGATGTGTTGCTCTCAGAGCAAGACGTTAGAGATGGCGCATGACATGCAGTGATGCCTCGTACAAAAAAAAAAAAAAACGAGATTTAAGCACTGAAATGAGGCACCGAAATCCATGTTGTTATTCGATGCAGTTACTACCATTTGCGTCAGCACCGGTGCCATATTAGAACCGTGTTTCGGTGCCCAACCCTACTTGTACTTGAGTAAAATTTAGCAAAGGGTATCTGTACTTTTACTCAAGTAATGAAGCTGTGTACTCTGTCCGTCTCTGCAAAAAAGTGACATGTACAGTGTCAATGGGTTCAATATCTAATCAACAGCATCTGTTACAAAAGTTCCATAACATTTTTCCATAACATTTTAAAGTGCAAGTTTGTAGGTTTGTTTCTGATCCTTAAAGAACAGATATTGGTTTGGCATAAGTAAGTGTAACAGTTCATCAAAGTGTGTCAAAAAGTGACTTGTACAGTGTCAGTGGGTTCAATATCACCAACAGCATTTTGTTATTCACAGTTCACAGAAAGGTTCCATAAACATTTGAGTGCAAGATCAGCGCCATTCAGACACCTGGTCTCTAAGAAACAACGCAGTATTGTCAGACACGTGTGGATGGGGTGCCGGAGGCATTAGTCCTTCTGATGGAGTTTTAGCCCAGGTTCTTTAACAGATAGGCGTGTGAGTAGACCACTCAATGCCATCATATATAATGGACAACATGGGCTAACAAGCAAAAATTCCCATAACAAAGGATCTGGAGCCCCAATGAAGACATCAAATAAAGAGGAATTAAGAAAGAACTTCTGAGAGATCATCAGCCCTGTTCAATGCAATCAGTCAAGAAATAGCAAATATAGATAGATAGATAGATAGATACTTTATTGATCCTCAAGGGGAAATTCAAGGGTCTCGGTAGCATACAGACATAACACACAACATGCACTTACAGCAGAAGTGGTAAACATAAGTGTAAGTATAAACATATAACTAAACTCCACTGTACAATAAAGACAGTAGAAGATAAGACAGATAAGAAAACTAACAAAACTAAAAACTAAATACACTATATAAGTTAAATTAAGAAAGTCCAATGTGCTTGAGGGTGATCAAGCATAAGACGCTTGTAGTGACAGGGCCAGGACTGGTGATGTGCTAAAGGGAGTGAGTGTCATGGTGAAGGTGCAAACAGTAGTCCAGCCAAAAACTAAATACACTATATAAGTTAAATTAAGAAAGTCCAATGTGCAAACAGTAGTCCAGCCATAGTCCTTAGTTATGTGTGCCTGGCAAGGTGCTCAAGAGAGTGAGTGAGTGTCATGGTGAAGGTGCAAAAAGTAGTCCAACAGTGCAAGAGTAAGGTCTAGAGACCAGCATAAATAATATAGAAAAATAGGGGAGTAAAGTGTAATGTAGACAAGGTAAAATAAAAAACTATTTCAGTGCAAGAACAGGTTGAGGTAATAGGGTTATAGCCATTCATTCATTCAGTATTGTATCAGAAGCCTTACCGCAGCCATTGATCATGTGTGCTAATATAGCATGAAAAAAACAGTGTAGCAGTAAAACAGTAGAGAAAACATTAGGCTGTGTACAATAGTAGAACAGTAGTAAAACAGTAGTAAGCAGTAGTGGTCAGTCAGTACTCAAAAAACATGGACATGGAGAGGGTGGAGAGGCAGACAGACTAAGCAGAGAAGTCTATCTCTCCTCTTCCCTTTAGTGAGGCATTGTACAGTTCAATGGCCCTAGGAACAAATGACTTCCTCAGCCTTTCAGTTGTGCATGGCAATGAGCGAAGTCTCCAGCTGATCAAGCTCTTTTAGTTTTTGATTGTGCTGTAGAGTGGATGACATTCATTGTCCAAGATGTTGATCAGTTTGTTTAGGGTCCTTTTGTCAGATATTGAAGAGATGCACTCCAGTTCAGCTCCCACTACAGAGCCAGCCTTCCTTACCAGCCTGTCAAGTCTGGTAAGGAAGCAATATAATCAGTGAGTGTCTTCACGGCCTCAGTGAGACAGAGGTTACGGTCATGCAGTTGGTTCTATGATTTGGACATGCTTCAAGTTCTAGGTGGAACTTGACATAAAAGCCATTAGACCTTACTTCCCTCATCCAGCTGTTCCTTCACAACTGGTGCATGTCATTTTGGATGTTCCCATCTGGCTAAAATTGCTTGGGTACACTTTGGCTGATAACAAAAGTGTAGGCAGCAGGTGGGCAAATACAGTGGCAGTACATAGTGGAACTGATATAGATAGAACAGACAGATCGACCTGGTCTCTCAGAAACAATGCAGCTTTTTTTATAGTACCTCTTGCCTTCCTACCAGGCCTGACTGTCTGGTCTTACGCCTTTCCTTCTCTTTCTCCTGGCTTGCCCAAGTGGATTCTTCTCTCTGCCCAGTTAATGCTTTGGGATGGCAGAGCATATCTACACCCAGGACGTGGCAAACAATGGCATCAGTCACTCTACAAAAACAATTCCTTAGCAATGCAGGAAAGTCAGAACATTGTATATTGTAGCCTACATTGTATTTTTACTCACCCTGTAGACCTCCTCAAATTGTGTCTGCGCCGTCATCTTTTTCACACCACACACAGCCTGACAATTACAAAACACTTGTAACCATGTATGGCTTTGCAATCATAAATTGTCATCATTGTTGACATAAGTATTAAGTATAACTGCATATGGAAACAGAAGTTTAATAGCCTACCCTGACCATAGCACCGGGTTGCGGGCCTTGGAGGCAGAAAGTGGCCATCTGACCACAAGCCTTGATACAATGGCTGGAGGTGGTGTTGGGGGGTTCAGGTGCTGGTATGATGCACACCACAGAAGGTCCATTAAGACAAGCATGCCTCAATCATCACTTAAGTAGACACGTCCCTACACCATAGTTCATTTTAATGGAAAAAGAAGTGCTCATTCATTAATCAATACCTCACACCAAGGCGTGTGGCCACTCTATGGAACTCTGCATGCATGAGTGCCTGATAGTCAGCATCTTCCGTAAGCCGGGATTGGAAGTCCAATACAAAAACCTAGCATGAAAGGATTACAAGTATTACTGACAGATATCATTATTACTCCATGCATTTTCAATACAACCCTGCACAACAGCATCGAACTCAAGCCTACTATAGCTCATATACTTCATATAAGATGAATAATGTTGTTATGGATTTGTTACTTTGGCTAATATTCAGCGAGCAACTTATCAGTGCTAACGTTATTCGACAATACTGCACAAGACATGTAGTTCAAGCTAACGCTAACGTAGCGTTCTATCTCCGTACGAAGAGTCAGAGATCATCAGGTGATTCAACATTAGGGGTTTCCCAGCAGCCGTGAGCACAACTCTGTCGTTCGGTAACTGACCGACAAACACGAAAGGCAGAGTTAGAATTTCAGGTATGTCCATCCTTGGCTAATGCATTGTAAAGATGGAGGCCGAAACATGGCTGCTGCCATACAGGTGACTCGCTCGTATGTATTCTGAATGGCAGATTCTACGCTTACGAGAATACTTTGCTTTGTTGGTGGAAGTAATTACACATGAATGAGCACATATTTTTTAAAGAAAAAATGGGTTTTTGCTAAGAATCGACCCAGAAAATGACACAATGTCACTTTAACATTAGCCTACTAAACATTTTACTATTGCAGATTTTTTGACTGTGAAAACACCACAGCCTACATAGCCTAGGCTACTTACCCTTGTCCAGCGGTGTATTGCACTTCTGACAAGGTCCTCAAAATCCTTCCTGGCCTCTTCAATGGTGCGACTCCAAGTGAGACTATTGCTTGGTGCCATAAAACACACCAGGTCAGGAGTCAGTGGCATGGTGATTGCCTGCAACTCCTGGCGGAGAGCCTTTGCAGCTGCCCCCGGCGTGCTATTAAAACCGAAAGACAGACCACTAACCGGCATGGTCACAATCCCATCGGCCATACTCCTTAGATGGGAAGCCCCAAATACCATGACAAACTAAATAAAAGGCTCGGGAAATATTGTTTTATGGCAGTGACCTGATCGCTCTGATCACAGCCACTGCTTGGGACAGTGGGGATTCCCCTGTTACATACATTGCATTAACATATACTTGTGTTGTAGATTTGGAGGAGTAGGGACTAGGTCATGTGACTCATCTAACCTCTCTACCTGTTGAGCACACCTGTATTTGTCTGGCATGCCTTTATGACTTTTATTTGAAAACATGTAGACATGTAGCCAGTGTTCCATTAAGGCTTTCTGACTTAATACAAAAGTGACTAAAAATTGTTTTCATAAATGTGAATACTTTGTGGTGGCGTTGACAGATGTTTGATGTGAAAGAGAAAAGGATGAGTCATAATGCAGGTACCTTCGTGTCGCTGGGGAGGTCAAACACAATGTGTCTGGTGGACACTGCTTGCTTGTGGGTATCTGCGTAGATGGCTCCCTTCAGAGCTGCCCTGACAGCACTGACCTCAACACCTGTTCCTTTCAAATAGTCCTGCAGGACTCAAACGTGTGACCTCTTGGTGGGGTTTTTGTTGCACGTCTGGCACATAGTACCAACACCAAGACGCTGTGGTGAAAGCAAAGCACAAGCAAAACTTTAGCTAGCATCCGTCACACAGCTTACTGGCTGGGTTAGCTAACAGTGGCTAACCCCCTCCAGTATGCACAAAGAACTAAAATTGAAACAACTTAACTTAGCATTGATGTTGTGGACTGGACCCACACCTGCAATGACCGCCCGTTCAATGTCTCCTAGACCTAGAGAACCGGCCATGCTGCCTTTCACCTAAGTCCGTTGCTTTCACCACAGCGTCTTGGGAGCTAAGAGATTTAGGGTTGCCAACTTTGGGTGTTTGGCTGGAGTGAGATTTTTTGAAGTCATAGTGCGTGTGCATTACATTTTTCCCTAAACCTAATTTAAAAAATGTCTGTTCCCTGACTCTTTTGCTATGTATAATCCCTGATATAGGCCTATGTAAAACTAGAATGGAAAAGTTTCTTCAAAATGTACAATTAATTAATTGATTGCACTTGAAAACAAAACCAGTGTTTTTAACCCGTGGCATGGAAGGATTATGAGCCACTGCGCCCCTGGGCACAGACATGAACCCCCCCATGTAGAATTTTTTTTTTAAAAATAACCCCTTAAATGATGACTTCTGGCGAGTTTTGTGGAAAGAAATGGACAGATTGAGACTTACAAATATGAATGTGTGTATGAGTGTACCTATGTATCAGGGATGGAAATAAAATATTTTTTTCCACCTACAAGGTGGATTCCAAAATCTACCAGCCACTCAACTTTTTTACCAGCCACTAGAGATACAGTATGAACATTTGATGAAAAATCATGACCAAAATGATCACGGTTATTGGTATTATTGCGATACGATTAAAATGTGCTGACTTTTTTTCTAAACCTATGCCATCAATGTTGGACAGAACTCATAATTGGCCTGCCCTTCATGCCCAGTAGCAACAAAACTAAAGGACAACAGAACAGCTAGTGTCATAAAAGTGGTGTGGCTCCTTTAAGACACAATCCACTAGAGTTCTGGAGCCATCCAACTTTATCTAACTCTATACTAGCCTATATCATCTAATTGTAATATTATATCTAGGTTTGTCATGTAGTTGAACGAAAAGTTTGTGAGATATTCCACCCTATATGAATTGAGATGAGCGCAGAGCTGTAGAGTAATAGCCTATGATTATTTCTTGAAAGTTAATTTTCTCGCAAGCAGTCACAGCAAATAGCGGCTATAGTACCGTATAAAAGTTATTTAATGTGATATCTGTGTGATGACTAGGCTAGCCTACTTTGTGAGTAGTTCAACAGAGAAGAATGAGCGGCCACACTTTGCGTCCATCTGCTCAATAGGTCTAAATAGCAACGTGTTCTGTGAAGGTGTCCGGATTAAAATAGTCAGCGAATCAACAGAAAACTGCGCTGAGAACGTTGTAGGCAGATAGACCTACCTGCTGTTGGTCTAACTCTAAAGACATATATGTATGCCTTAAACTCGTCTCTTGTTATTTAGAAACAATGCTGTGGTCTAGTCATCAACAAAAAATGAACGGATTGCCAAAAAAAAAAAATAGAGCGTGAGATTGGTGCTGAAAGCGTGAGTGTCACGCCAGATGCGTGAGAGTTGGCAACCCTGTCTAAGATTTAGATGTAACATTTAGATATAAATGTAAGATTTAGATAGAACATTTATATATAATATTTACATGTATTTTTTACATTTGAACATATTGTTGACTTTATATCGTATTGTTTTACATGAATTTCTGTCTCAAATGTGAGGAAAGTGAGCTAAATGTTGAAAATGTAAGAAATTGTAACCGAATTTAAGTGAGCTAAATGTTGAAAATGTTATCAGCTACATTTTTTTTTACAATCAGCAGCACCCCATGTGCATAGGCCTACTTTCATTTGTCTTATGTATGTAGTCTGTATCACAACTATGTAGTCGTTTATCACATCACATATTTAACAGAAAAGGTTTTTTTATGCTTTAGAAACACATTGAATTGCGTAATTTCAAGGCTTTTTCTCGACCACGAGGTCAAATGGGTGCCATAATTTAGCATGCTACGCCTATGTATTGAAAATGTATTCTTAAAAGACAGAAAATACGTTCTTGGTGAATTGAAGGTATTAACCTACCTTTGATTTGACACTCATTTAGCACCACTTAGATGTCTTCTTCCCACGAAATGTTCTGTCCACTTTTCTCATATTTAGGCTACCTTACCCACAAGCGCCACGCTAAGACCGTGAAGAGTTAGGCCTATACATGGGTTTCCCGTTTACCAACAAAACTAGATGCGCGCGCAGCCGTGGGACAGAAGACGCTTGGTGGCCGTCCACAACGTTATAAACTTAACCTAAATAGTTGTCTGCTGTAAGCTACAATCGGATTTTTTTGTATACCCCTGTTGTCTCAATGATAATAACATCTCATTTCAGACTATATTTCAAAGTTTGCCGTTCATTTGCATTATTAATATAACATCGTATTTTGTCATTTTTGGCGAAGACATGCATTCCGTTAGGGATATTGAACATATTTAACATTCTCTAACCATCGTGATTTCGAATTGGTGTAGTTTTCAGCACAAAAACTCATTTTATTCTTTTGCTCTTTTGCATTGCTCTATGCTGTTCTATGGTGCTTTCTGCCTCTTGGTTGCGCACGCATGTTTTCGTGACGTTGCATAGAAATCCATATTCTCTGGCCTACTCTAGATATAGTAGACAGCGCCCTCTGTTGGGTTTAGCAGTAGGCTACATTTAGATCGCCACCAGTGTTGGGAGTAATGCATTAAAAAAGTAATGTAATTACAGTAATGCATTGCTTTTTGCTGTAATGCAGTAATGTAAGGCATTACCAATACAATGTTAGTAATATTTTACTCGGTACAATTCTCAGTAACTGAAGTTACTTTGCTTTTTAATCCAAAATTGAGAAATGCTCAATTGGCACCAGAGAAGATTATCCAAGAATTAAAAAAAGTCATCTATGCTGGTCCTGGAATTTGATTGCCTTGTTTAGATGACTGTTGAAAGGGAATTTGAGTTATCTCGTTATCTAGTTAGTTCATGCAACAGATCTAACATGGTTAGGCTATAGGCCTACTTCTCATTTCAAGCAGTGAGAATAACTAAAATGTTGCTTTTACAGACAAAGATCGTAGCCATTATTCTCAAACTATTTGCATTAAAGGAGCCGTATGTAAGAAAAATATTTCAATTAATCATAAAATGGCCCTGATATTTCACTAGACATGAAGAAATCATGTTCATTTCAAATACTTATATCACTGACAACAGTAGTCCGGCCAGGATATTGTCATTTAAAAAGTGAAGTTGCAGCCCTCAACTGATGTTGATGTTGTGTTTTGTCATGTTGTGTTTTGGCCTGATGCGCCACCCTCCACCTATCTACTAATCACGAAGTCAGTAGTGTTTCGCCATCCGGGTTGGCAACCTCGAGTCAGGGGGGAGGGGGAGGGGATACACCGCTCTTCAGTATTTTGAAAGTGATTGCAGTACCAGTTTTGGCCACAATCTTACATATGGTTCCTTTAAGTCTACACCACTGTAAGTGGAAGGAAAGGCAACCAGCAATGATGAGAACCATTTAAAGTCAACATACAATTTCACTATGGCTATATTTTACTATATTAAGTTGTGAGTGACCTTTGGCCTTTGGGGCCTACATTGTCCCATGAGCCATAACTGCAACCATTATATTGTTCTTTTGTTAGCCTTAAGCCTAGCTCAGTCATTATGCCATACCACATCACCTCCTGCCGTGTAATGAGCTGCATTGAACACAGGAACATCTATTGAGAACACCAAATCCATATTTCCTGTTATTTTGGTGAAAGAAATGTAAACGTAGTGTAATGCCTTACAATTCAAAGACAGTAATATTATAATGTAACAAATTACTTTGAGATGACCGTAACAAGTAATAAATAATGCATTACGCTTTTGAAGTAACTTGCCCAACACTGATCGCCACTTGCATAACCAACTACAGAACAGAACACAGTGGCGGAGCGTTTTGTTACACTATTTCCCGAATGTGCTGCGGCCTGTGACGAAGTTTGTGACGAAGAGGGCACTGGTACAACAATGGGGACCCAAAGGGGACTGGCCCAAATTGGCTGTCAATCAGGGACATTGTGGCCAAACCAGACAGTGCCTGGCAAATCAGCGGCTCTGGGCTCTCCTGAAGTAGCCCATTGGGTCTGGAAAGGGCCCTAATGCAATATATATAGCAAATGATTAATTTATACTTTGTTAATTGCATTTTGGTGATTATTGATCACAATGTTGTAATTTTGGTGCAAAGACAACATCCCCGCACACAGACACAGTGAGACTCGGACACACACACACACACACACACACACACACACACACACACCAACGCATCACATCGGAACACTCTATCTACACCAAGGTGAAGTTCCACACGGTGGTATTTTGTTGTAACACTCATTTCATATGATACTCAAATCGAGCATGTCAACCAACATATTCACTTTTCAGGATTACAAATCCACACCGGATCCAGTTTATGAAGTAAACGTAGAATGCTTGCAGCCATCACCCGTTCCGATAATTATAGATAATGGTTCTTTTCAAACGCGGGCAGGATGGGCGTGCGACGAACTTTCGTCTCCAAGACTTCAATTCAAATCCGTGGCGGCCCGAAGCCGAGGGGCTGCGAGGAGTGAGACTCAGATTGGCAATGATATTCCAAATCTGGAACCACTCCGATGGCTTCTAAAAAGTCAATTTGATCGCAATGCTGTCGTCAATTTCGAGATCCAAGAGCTGATGTTCGACTATGTGTTTATGCATCTGGGTATCGCCACACAGGTGAGTGAAATTAATATTACTTCCGCCGTAGGCTGGTTAGCATAGACAGTACCTTACCTATTGTTGGCAAAGTTTAGACTACTTGCTAAAAGCAGATTTGCTTATTTTCCTACCAAGGGCTGCGTGGAACACCCCGTGGTTCTGACTGAGCCTCCCTGCAACCCGCTACACTGCCGACAGATGATGTCAGAACTTCTCTTCGAGTGCTATGGTGTTCCACAAGTCAGCTATGGCATTGACAGTTTGTTTAGTTTCTACTTGAACAATAAGCAACGCAGTATGGATACCCCGCACACAGGACTCGTCATCTCCTCTGGTTATCACTGTTCTCACGTTCTTCCAGTCATCAATGGAAGGTAGGTGTTTGAATTGACAGTCCCTTTCTCATCTCGTGTTATATTTTCTCTAATGTTCTTTACTTACTTGAAATTCGGAAGTCAGATGGATAGGCGTATGTGTAGCTGACCATTTCGTTCCACTTTTTGTGTATCTTAGACTGGATGCAGCCAATTGCAAGCGGGTTAATGTGGGAGGAAGCCAGGCTGCCAGTTACCTCCAGCGCCTGTTGCAGCTGAAGTATCCGGGTCAGCAGCCTGCTCTCACTCTCAGTCGAATGGAAGAGCTTCTGCATCAGCACAGCTACATCGCTTCAGACTACCAACAAGGTAAGCGGTATGCTCTTTGCGGTATGCTGTGCTCAGTTTGGGTAACAACAACTGATTATACACAATTGTCAGGTTGGTCACTTTGAACTACATATCAATTCAGGATGCATTGTGAAGGCAACATGGCTTCACTGAAGTTTAGTCTTCCTCTCTAAATGAAGCCTACCCAATGCGCTCCTCAGCTCAGAGTGATGACTGCGATGTGTTTGTGTGCTGTTATTTAGAGCTTGAAAAGTGGCGCAGCCCAGAGTTCTATGAACAGGAGGTCCATCGCATCCAGCTGCCATTTTCAGCCAAGCTGGCGGGTGCTGCAGGGGTGGGGGCCGAGGAGCGCCAGGAAAGGAGAGCCAATCAACTACGGCGACTGCAGGAGATCAACGCCCGACGCAGAGAGGAGAAAATCCAGCAGGATCAGGAGCGTCTCGACTCCCTATTGGCAGTGCAGGTGACGAGACATTTATTCAAACGCACACAGGCACATTTTATCACCATACAATATACTGTACATTGGAATTTATGCCTAATTTCTTTCTATACGTCGTTGGGCTATTCCATGGGACTGTCTGCACAGGAGCTGCTGGAGGATGGGCTAGTGGATCAGTTCCAGCGGCGGTTGGTTGAGCTGAACATGGACTCCACAGAGGAGCTCCAGTCCTACATCCACAAGATCAGCATGAACCTGGAGCTCAGCCGTCAGCGCAACCTACTGCAGGAGGGGCTGGACAACAGGGCAGAGGTGCGTGTGTGCTAGTGGAAGGAAGAAAATTAGCGTTTTTCTTTAAAAACAAAAAAAATGGGGGGTATTTGGATGGACATGCAGTCATCCTTTTTTTTTTTATAATTAAACCACCTAGGATCTTTGGACTGCACATTCCAAAGCTTATAAGGTAACTGCTAATACACTGCAGTGCACATATTTATATTTAATTTATACTACTCTAAACCACCTTCTGTAAATCAACTGTATACTACTGTCTACACTGCACTATATTTATTGTCCTGTCTATGCACCACCTGCCTATACTTTGTATATCACATTGCACTTTTCTGCTTTTTTTGCATTTCTGGTTAGACGCAAACTGCATTTCGTTGTCTTTGTACTTGTACTCTGCACAATGACAATAAAGTTGAATCTAATCTACCGGTAATCTAATCTAATCCCAAGTAAATTTGTTTTACAACAGGAAAACCTATATTAATTGGATATTTCTAACACATCTGTGTGTGGTGAGATTTGCCTCTGTTTGTCATTATTGTCAGGCTTTGGATCTTGATCAGTCGATGGAAGAAGGCGATGGCGCAGCTGATACCGATCCTGATTTTGGTGAAGAGAACACAGAGGTGGAAAGATCGGTTAATGTTTCCCAGGTAGGTTTCACATCAGTACAATATAATACAACACAACACATGCAAATCACAACAGCTGCATCAAGGCATAAATGTGAGATTGTCCATCCATATGCTTGAGGTAGAGCAGGGGATCTGGATTTGAGGTTTAGCTTCAGGCAGTTAGCATCAAATTGGGCGCCACCATCTTAAAAAAAATAGTGTCCCACGAGAGCTCACTTCCGGGCATGTTTATACAAACAAGGCAATTATGGTGTGTTCAGGCCATTTGGGAATATTAGGGACCACTCTTGAGATTATGTTGTTTTTCCGACTGCTAATTAAATAAACAACTGTATTAAAAGTATGGTCTAAGGCGCTTGTGCAAGAAGGATATACAGTGTTCAGGTGACAAACGCCAAATTCCCAAGTTCACATTAAAATTGTTGGACTACAAATGAACTACAACGTGATGACAAAAGTGACGACAAGCCAACAACTAGGCAACTCTGTTCGCAAACTCTTCCACCAGTTTCCCACCAGTTATACCCACATGAAGTGATGTCCATGATTGTTTTCACTGGGAAAAATGTTTTTCCCATGTGCATGAATGCACCAATAGTTGTCACACAACTGATGGACAAACATATGTTGCCTGTGTGGAGAAGTGGATGTTCCCATGAGCTGTCAATTTCCAAAACTGGGAGAATCAATCAGCATGGATGACCTAATTTGTTGCTATCTGTAATGTGGCAGCTAATTGGTTTGTTTGTCAAAATGTGACTAGTCTCTAGTCACTAGTCTAACATCAGCCATTGAAGAGAATGAGTCCAGGTCTATATAATGCTTCCACAAAGTGGAGTCACTTAAAAACAAATCACTAACTTCATCTTTTTGGACCATATACATAATGGAGAATAGGTGGCACTATGACTTTCAAGATCATGGCTCTGTTCAATATGTGTTCTGAAGACGGAACACATGTCAAGCCAATGCCCCTGAGGGGCTTTACCAATGTTAACCAGCTATACAGAGCTGTATAGAGCAGAGCAGAGGTATGATATGACTGTCATGCATAAATACTTTCTGTACACCAAGTTTCCCTTTCTGTCTCTCCCTTCCTCCATCTCCTATTTTGCCCTCTCCACATCGTTATCACTCTCTCTCTCTCTCTCTTAGCCTGCATTGAAGTTAGCAGAGTACCACCAACTGTATGTGGGCACAGAGCGACTGCGTGCTCCAGAGGTCATTTTCCAGCCGTCAATGATTGGAGAAGATCAGATGGGCCTCATGGAGACTGTGCAATTTGTGCTAGACAGGTGAGCGTTTACATCAACCTGAAGGAAAACATTTGCACTAAATTACTTGAGTGACAGCTCTACATTTATTAAATTATGTCAATGCATAAGGTTGCAATTTTCACTGATGGCTGTATTTGCACCTTTGACTTTACTGTGTGTATGTTTTGCATCTGCTGAGTATAAATTACCAGTTCCCTGTAATTACAGTTTGCATGAAACTAGTTTGTTTTCCACATTCAGACCGTTTTGAAGTGAGTTACAGAGCACTTGAGCTACCACCTTAGTATTTTATCTAATAATTACAATAATAAGTTAAACATATATCTAGGAAGAAGAGTAAATTAAAAGGTGCCGTTGGATTTAAGTCAAGTTGCCTCAGACATCACAACATGTAGGCTGTGAGAACCACACCTTTGTCCAATACCCAAGAGAGGATTTTGTGTTGGTGCAGGTACACTCCTGAGCAGCAGGGGGCACTGGTGGAGAATGTTCTTCTCACAGGAGGGAATCTGATGTACCCTGGGTTGCGGGATCGTGTGGAGAGTGAACTGCTGGCCATACGACCATTCCAGTCATACTTTAAGGTAAAACTGAGTGCTAGACTGCTTTCTGACAGTGTGCATACAGTTAAATGAACTTATGTGTTTGGACTTTTAAGTAAAAGATGTAAAATGTCCCACAAGATAAACACTTTGTTTGAATATTCTTACCCAACCACAGCATTATTTGCTACAGGTGGCCTCTGTAATATTGGACATCTTGCTTTTTTAAACCTGTGATTAAACACATGATTGTTAACCATTGAGCACTAGCTGAATCAGGTAACCAAACACAACACAACAGTGTCACAAATTTGTTATTGACCATGCTCTCTCTGTCTCCCTCCCCTGCAGGTGAGGCTAGCATCGCGTCCAGCACTAGATGCCTGGTACGGAGCTCGCGAGTGGGCCTTGCAGAACCCCCCTGGAGAACTGGGCTGGCTGAGCAGGCAGGACTACGAGGAAAAAGGAGGGGAGTATCTGAGCGAGCACTGTGCCTCAAACGTCTTCATCCCCATGGCCATCTGTCGGCCTACGCAAAGAGCTAACGAGGCCGTTCCTGCCTCTGAGCTCACTCTGCCCACGGAGTCGGGACAGGCAACTGGTCCTGTTGCTGTCGCCATGGAGACCACCCCAGTATCTGGTGCTGATGCCTCCCTTTCAGACACCAGAGAGGCATCTTCCAACATGCATAGTAACACAGATCCACTTATTTCAACATAGATTCAACCCCCCCCCATTCTTATTCATTTGGATTGAATGAATGAAATGCTGGTGCCGAACTGCATATAGGAGTCAAAATACCAGAAAATGAACTCCTCATAGGCTGAGCATGTGTACACCACAGTGTATTTAACAGACTTCCGATAGACTTTGATTTTAGTAGTTTGGTGTGTTTTTAATGAACTTGTAATCATCTGTAGTCTGTAATGGGCATTACACAGACCAATTGTTCTGTTTGGTTTCTTACTGTATGTTTTCTACAATTTGTTGTATGCAATGTCCAGTTTACTTACCACTTAAATGGCAGTAGCTCTGGGATTAATGTGGAAGGAAATTTAGAAATATATAATTAGATCAGGAAAATCTGGACACATGCAAATTATTTCAGTGAGGCAACCATTGTATTCTAGCTTGTTTTAGAGCTAAGAGATCACCTGTTGCTACATTTTCTCATGAAGCATATTTAATAAAAAAAATTACAGCAATACATGTATATTTGACACGGTTCATTCAGTGATACAGTACAGAAGATTACAACATGGATTCCCTTCTTTAAATATGATACAGTAGTAATTTTCAGTCAACATTATTATTTATGTTTACAAATGCAATATTGAATTTCCAAAGAAGAAAAAATGTTAATGTGCTGTGCAAATATAAAGACAAAGAAAATAGGTCAAGGTGCTGTCCCCTCACAAACCCATCAAATGATGTCACAATGTCACAATTGTCAACGTCCAAAACTCACCAGCCAATACAGCCAACACTGAACGGACACAGGTCTTTCTTATCTTGGTCATTAAATAAGTATTTGCACTTCACAGATGAGTGAGGGGTTAGGGCAACATAAATTCATTATGTAAGCATGCCTTCTCCAATCAGTGTGTTTACTTTATACTACGGGTACATTTTTGCCTTTTTTGCAATACAAAAAATAACGAGTATCTAAATGAGTTCTCCTTGGAGCCTTCAACTAGTTTCGATTACATTCACGTGTGAAGTCTCAAGAGATAATCCTGCTCTCAGAAGCTGAATGAAATGTCTTGAGTTTAGTGGACATTTGGTCATAGGTACGATTCACATCCTCACAATCGAGTTGTTGAGACTGCTATTGACCTCTAATTAAACATTTTAGTATTATGCTCCTTAAAACTATGGGGACCCAGAACATCATCATACAGTAGAGATGTCAGCAATGTGAGAGAAACACTCAATAGGACCATCATACAGGACATCTGCAGGGGTGAGTGCACTGCCTTCTGAATAAGGCACATCTGGGTCTCAAGACGATGCAACAAGAGCAACTTCACTGACTGAGTAGAGCGGCACAATCATGGTTTCACCATAGATTAAGAAAACGCAGGAATGTTTTTCAAACACAAAAGCCTACGGTCCACGCCTACACACACATACATAGGCAAGCTTACACTCGCATACACCCATTGGACAGCCTATCCACCTAGGCTGAGTACATAAACTATTTCTGTGATGCATATTCATGTGTAATGCATGTCAGTGCAAATGGATGGCATGTAAGCAGCACAGATACCATAAACAAAAGTAGTTTTGTTCCCAGGACAGTCCCAATACAAAGTGTCTCTAAAGGCCTGAGAAACTCATGAGGTGAAACCTTTTGAACAGGCTTGGTCTGAACAGTTCATTCTAATGCCATGCGTTTCTCTCATAAGAAGGTTTCCATGTCAACATGCCTATTTGTACTTAACCTGAATGGCTCTGGCTGGAGGGAAGAGTTATTAAGGAATGATTGGACTATTTACACTTCACACAATCCCACACGTTTACAGTGAGATGCTGCCACTTCAGAACAGTAACAAACAATGGAAGAAAACAAAAGCCTTAGCGAATGCTGTGATGAACACAGACACAGCAAAAAAAAGCTGCACAAAAAAACACACACATCAATTGTTGATAGCTGATCTGTCCGACAGACCATTTAAAGGAGTGTGGAATGAACTTCATCTCCAGTAGTAATGTACTTTCAAGTCTTTTCAAAAAAGAAAAACAAAGAACAAAAAGGTGCAATATCTAAGACTCGGACCGATGTGCACACCCAGCTCATCCCCAGTACACTCCCCATGATTACATGACTGACACACACACGCACGCACACACACACGCGCGCACACGCACGCACACGCGCACACACACACACACACACACAGAAACCAAAGGACAGCAGACACTCCACATTTTGCCTACTAACGCACACGACACAATGTGCAGAGCTGCACTGTGGTTGAGGCTTGTGTCAGTATTGGTTGAAGAGACCTGAGCAGTCCTCTGGTGGAGCCTCGAGGAGAGTGTCCGTTTGCTCAAGCCCTGCACGGACGGACAGTGTGGGGAGGCGGGGACTGAGAAGGGGCCCACCCCTCTTCTTCACTTGCGAGCCCCCTCAGCACAGTGCTGGAACTGAGCAAAGCTCAGGAACACCTGCTCCAGAGAGATCTGACTCACACAGTAGTCCTCGATGCCATACTTTTCTTTGGCTGCCTCTAGGGTCCCAAAGACCTAAAGACCAAAACACACGCACACACACACACACATAAATCTTTTTTAGTTTTTATTTATTTAATACAAAAGATTGTCCAGCTAATTGCTCATAAACTATAAAGTGTCTAACTGAAAGCAGCGCCTAAGGTAGTAAATACTAACAGATGAACACACTGCTCAGTCACATCATCACACTGAAAAATTCACAGACAACATATGTTCACATTCATGGCAAAATTCAAACGGGACCAGAAAATAATTATTTTCTCACATTCACTTGCATTGACGATTTTTCAATCTAGAGGTCCAGCGGAAAGGGCGGGACTTACCAGCTCTATACGTGCGCCATGAGCTCCCTGTTATTCAGTGATGAAAGATAAATAATATGCTTGCCTTGTACAGCCTTGTGCCTTTTCTACATCGGGTAAACATTTGTGACAAGTAGAGCATTCTGTGCAGTGTTGTGTCTGACCATGTGTACGCATGAGTGTGAGTATCTCACCTGAGCCCATGTCAGGCTTTTGTCAGTCAAGTGGTAGTGCACCATGCCCTGGTGTTCATCCTTCAGTAAGCTCCCTATACAAACACCAACACACAGACACAGAGGAGATGCTAGTTAGTCACCGTCCACCAAAACAAGCCTCAATCCCACGAGATTTTGGGCTGGTTGTGGTTATGCGCACATTGCTGATCATCACTTGTCCTTACAGGAACATGCCGACATTTTGGGAAATAAGCTTTTTTGCTGTTTACGGCAGAGTTGGGTAAGAAAATACATATCCTTCTCTTCTCTGTGCGTGCAATAACCCAGTCTGACACCAATAGCTTAGCATAATTCACTTGAAGTGGGTTAGACCTATTTTAAACAGTCTATGGCTTAGACCAGTTACCCTATAGATAGTATATAGCTAAAATGGTCTGGTCTAACCCACTTCCAGTGAATAAAGCTTTCATTAAGCTAGGCTAATGGTGTCAAACTGGGCTATTGCACGCACAAAGAAAAGAATATAGGCTAACGGTGTCAAGAGTTGGTAGGACATGGTGGCTGCTTGCACCTGGGAATGTGGACTCGATGAACTCTTTAAAGAGCTGCAGCTGGGTCTCCTCCACCTCACTCTCCAGCCGCACCTTGGCCAGGAGGGTGTAGCCGCTGCCGAACTTGCTCTTAAGGTGCTGCGGACTGCCCAGACACTTCAGCTGGCCGTTCACCATCACAGCCAGACGGGTGCACAGCGCCTCACACTCCTCCATGCTGTGGGGAGGAGGGCGAGAGAGAGAGAGACGTCAACTAAAGAGGAGGATTACAGAAACCTCTAATCCCATTTTATAAACTAATGGCTATGGTGACTGAGGCTGAGCAGAACCTTTTGTTGTTGATGTGTCAATCGATGTGTCCATACATTCGTTTTATGATGTTTTCTATTGCCAGGGTTTATATGTTCATTCATTATATTATTATCATATTATTGTATAAACTATTATTAGATATGTATGCAGTGTGTGCATATGTATTTGTTATTCACAACTGCGTTGTGTCTCTGACCTGTGTGAAGTGATGATGACTGCTTTGCCAGACTCGCGAGTACGGGTGACAGCATCCCACAACAGTCGCCTGGCAACAGGATCCATGCCCGTTGATGGTTCGTCCAGAAAGATGACAGGTGGGCCACCAATCAGAGCCATCCCAGCACTCAGTTTCCTCTTGTTACCCCCACTACACATACACACACACACACACACAGAGAGAGTTAGTCTAACAGCTTTTACACCTTTTTTTCCTCATTGATTTGATACCTTCATTCAACATCACTCTTTACTTTGGGAACTTGTTTCCCTGAGCATCCTTTGTCTCCCCCTGCGTTCTGGAATATTCCATTACCTGTAGCTGCGGACCAGCTTGTCAGCATGGGGCTCCAGCAAAAGGGAGCGGAGCACGTTTTCTACGCAGGCCGAAGCGTACTTCTCTGGCACGCCCCTTAGCCTCGCGTACATGCTCAGTGTTTCACGGCCGGTCATGTGATCCAGCACGGCATCAAACTGAGGGCAGTATCCAATTCTCTGCTGAACCTGTACCAAAGCGCACACACACACACACACACACACACACACACACACACACACACACACACACACACACACACACACACACACACACACAGCACAGATGAGATTAAAAAAATAGCATATAGCATGTGGTGCAAGCCGCAGCATTCACACCACATCTGGGTCATAGTGGCCAAGGGAACCTGGGTTCGAATCCCACTCATGGTCTTTTCCTGCTCCCACCCAATCTCTCTCTCCCACTCACTTCCTACTTTCTTTACTATCCTATCTGATAAAAAGACCACAGTCTAAAAGATTTTCACATAGATTAGACACACCTAAACCTTTGTTTCCGAAGAGCAGTTCAGGCCTCTCTTTTGGTGGTATCACTGCATGCTGAATTCAGTAACACAGTCCTCTTAGGGATTTAAAGATATAACCTATATCTATACATCTATATATTTTTTGATCAAATGTCCTATAATAAATGGCTATATAATAATACAATAGTTGTGTCTTCTTCTAGAAGGGACATGTTCCTTTATTCTGTTCTCTGAAAGATGACAGCCAATTTAAAACTGAAGTGGATTGATAGGGATTGATTTGCATTTCTGAGATGAAAAGAGGACCACTGTCATGTTACCATAGCAATGACAGAGCAGCGATTGTTCCTGAATGATCATCCACTCACCCTGTCATTTTTATTAACAAAGACTGAACACTGGGTGCTGTGTGAGCTCTCTGCTCGTGCTGGTCCCTTCTTCCTCCCTCTATAATCACTATCCTCGTCTCTCTTTTAAAACTCTCACCCATCTTGTCTTTTCACTCTCTCCTACATCTGCCGTCTTGTACGAGTGGCTCACCTTCTTGATGTCCCTCAAGACACTGTAGCCATCGATGTAGGCGTCTCCTGAGGTTACGGTCTCGTCTCCAGTGAGCATCTTAAAGGTAGTGGTCTTCCCTGCTCCGTTGAAGCCCAGCAGGCCAAAGCACTCGCCCTTGCCCACGGCCAGAGAGAGCCGGTCAACCGCCAGCAGAGTTGGCCCCCCTGTGTACACCTACAAACAGGAGCACACGTAGAGCACAATTACGACACACTCACAAACACACTCATTGATACACATTCCCACATGCACAGTAATATAGATAGTAATTTGGGCACAAACCCAAACAGAGTTGTCAAGTTAAATACATAACAACAGCAGGAATTACAACTTACACACAGTTAGAACACCCACATATCACGCCCAATCAAACACAGGCGCAGTAGATATGAGACACACTGGTACCTTAGTGAGCTCCTGCAGGATAAGAGGGCTCCCAACCATGGACTCCACCACAGGCTGGCACTCCAGAACTCTCTTCCTCTCTTCAGCCACATCCCTGTCCTCAGGTTGTAATGCTGCTGCTCCAGACAGCAAGAGCCCCTACACATGAGGTATATTTTTTATATAAATTTCTCATTGAATAAAATGTTTTAGTTTAACCTACATATGCGATGAAATATGGTTACCATCCTTTGACTTAGGTATACCGAGATACCCCCTGTCTTATCTGAAACCTCCCTCTGTGGAAATCATTAGTGAAAAGTATGTTTGTTGTAAGGTATCTGATGGTGTGACCCCAGGGGATAGACCAACACAAACATGGTTTAGGTTGGGGTTTTTTGTAAATATTCTTATCTCTGTTAAATACCAGCTGGTTAGATGATCACTGGTAGGGTGGCATCTTGTAATTTTCCGTGGGTGTGTGTAGGGTATAAGAACTAGCTTCACCCACAGATTATTTGGGCTTGTTACTTTGACATTTCATGTGGGTAACATGCTCCCGGTATCGAGAAAAGCTGCACATCAGCTGCCTTTGTCAGTACCAGGGGCGCTAGCTAAGAACTTGGTTATTATGTGTGGGTTCGATTCCCAGCTACCACCGTTGTGCCTTTGAGCAGGCACTAAACCCTGAGTTGATCAATCAATCAATCAATCAATCAATCAATCTATCAATCTATCTATCTATAAAACTGGCACTCATGGGTCGTGGCGTGCTCCCCTCAGACGCACCTTCCTGTGCCTCCTGCAGAGGGAGCCCAGCGCACGTTTCATCGTGCGCACACACTGCAGCTCCACAAGGAAGAGGAGCACGATGAAGAGCAAACCCTGCAGCGCCATGGCAACCAGGAACCGCCCAATGCCTGGGGCCGTCATTGAGAAGTAGTTCTCCTGGTAGGTGAAGTCTGTTGAGGGCACACAAAGCACACAGACTTTCAGCTCTCTCACAAAGGCTCAGATAGCTTGGCCACATACTGTAAGTGTGAAAGAGGCTATACTGTTGCACTCTAGTCAAAATACATTACATGTTAAGTAATAAACTGACAATGTCTTGTCTTATATTCCAATTCCATGTTTGGGTATCCAGATCTATTAAAGAACCAACATCACCCTCTGCTTATTCATCTCCACAAAGCTCTGGAGGGAACTCCAATTTAAGGTTTGCCCAAATAAGATTTGCTGTGCTGAATCAGACTTATTACTCACTGTATACTTTGCAGATGGTCTCTGCCACAGGGTTGGAGGTGCAGAAGGTAATAAGCTCGTAATTTTGGTAGAACTGGCTAAAGGACATGCCCAGACAGTAGTTGGGGAAGAGCAGGAAGACCTTGTCCAGGATGTGAGATAGGTCCTGTAATTCCAGCTCTGTAAGAGAATGCATGGAGGACAGGGGAGAGAGAGAGAGAGAGAGAGAGAGAGAGAGAGAGAGAGAGAGAGAGAGAATGTAATCCACTCTACTATGTACCGACATGATTTGGTTGTGGTTGAAGACTAACATCACAGAGGTGACGCACAGTATGAAGGAGCTATGTGGAATTCTGTCGGCATCCAGTTGTCTTGACCGCAGCTGGCACAACTATGTTGACTTTTGTATTTAATACAGTATCACACATGGTACAACCTGCTATTACAAGAGAGCCAGCATGGCGCTAGTTGATTTGCATGCTAACCTCAGTGGTTACCACGACAACACAGAACCGTTGTCAGAGTAAAATTCCATGACTTTTCCCTGACTTTCCTTGACAAAGAACCTGAATTTCCATGAGCTACTATAGAATGAATCGTACCGACCAAAGATTTCAGAGTAGCCGCATAGCGTTCAAGAATCTTTGACTTTTTTTGAGTGGGCCATTGAATAAGCAAAGTTGGGCTAACCACAACCACTCAAGCAAGCAGTAATGCTAATTACCAGATATAATCAGGGCAGCAGTTTTCAGATGATATTATCTGCTTACATAATTGCAAAAGGGTTCTCCAATGTTTTCTCAGATAGCCTTTTAAAATGATATCAGATTAGTAAACAGAATGTGCCTTTGGAACATTGGATGAATGGTTACTGATAATGGGCAATGTAGATATTGCAATAAAGATCAGCCATTTCTTTCCATTTCAACAGTCGAGAACCCTTATGTAAGCACATAATGTAATCTGAAAACTGCTGCCCTGATTAAAAAAACAATGCAACTGATCTCAGCTGGGATTCTGTCTATAATATTTTGACCGGTAGTGTATATTTACATTAATGTATTTTGGCAAGTACATTTTAAACTGCTATAACAAAATTCCCTGATATTCTATGACTTTGCCCCACAAATGATACAATTCCCTGACTTTCCATGTCTGGAAAAGAATTTATCAAATTTCCATGATATTCCAGAAATTCCATGACCCATGGGAACCCTGTGTTGTTGACTGTTGTTTCCTTCACATTCTGTTGCTAGGTCATTTTGGGATGTTTTAAAAAAACTAAAAAAACGCCTCATAGCACCTTTAAGTGAACGTGACTGTCTACATCATCACTCATTTTCACCTGGAATGGTCATGATGGTGACGGCCAGGAAGGTGGCCGTGCCACTGATGATGTTGAAGATGGTGAGGCGGGTGTAGGCGGTGGCTGCCGTGGAGAAGAGGAAGCTGAGCAGGTACATGAGCGGCACTACCGCCCAGCCAAACAGCAGCAGCACCAGCAGCACGTCCACCAGGTGGTTGTGCTCCACAAAGGCCTTGACGGCAAACACCCTGAACACCACCTGAGAGAAACAAGAAATAATAAGAAGGGGGGGGGGGGAGGGTATGCACAGGATAGTTGACAAAGATGATGGCAGTTTCAGTGAATGTCCAAATTCAAACAGCGTTCAATGGAAACATGTCATGCAAGATTAAATTAAAAAATGAAACTGTCTAGAGTAGGTCAATTGTTTGCTTGTTTCTTTGATGTTGAATGGAAAGTTGAAGTATTTTTGTTTTGTAAGTTGTTTTACTTAATAATACATTCTACTGAGTAATTCAGAAAACATTCTTGCTGAGTATTAGCAATACAGACTGATCATGACACAAAATATATGCAAAATATGAGAAGCATTTCCAAATGTGTGAGCGAGTGAAGTGTGTGTTGTCTTGTACAGACCAGCATGAGCAGGCAGGGCAGCATGAAGTTGATCAGGTCCCAGAGCAGGGCGGAGAGCCAGTAGTTGGACACGTAGACGCCGCTGACCTGTTGCACATGCTTGCACTTGAGCGCGCGCTCCGTCACCAGTAAGAGCGCAAATGTGCTGGACAGAGAGGCCATGCCGTACATCAGGTTGATCGCGATGGCAAAGCCCGTCTGACTCCTGCAGCAGAGCCAAAGGGAAACACAACAGGAGAAGGGAAGATAGTAAGAGAACGGGTACGGATAGATATGATTTAAAAATACATACACATCGCAGGTTGACAATGTTATATTATGCAGTATGCATAACAATCTACTAATATGTTAACCCGTTCACGTAAGTTAGACACAGATCCATAAACTATGTCGTACTCACACAGAAAGCTGGCTCTGTGCCGTTTCGGATAGGTTGCGTGGCATGGGGTCATTGCCCGCGCGTATGGAGGCATTAGGTCCAGCCAGCATGCGGTATAGGGCATTATCCAGCAGCTGGAGGGCAGTGGCAGGGGTGTGGTAACCCTGATTGTTGAAGTAGGCAGTTGCCTCTACAAATTTGGAGCTTTTTCCGCGGAAAGCCACACCAACCACACAGTGCTCATTGAAGGCTCCACCTTCCTCCTCAGCGTTTTGCAACACATACTCAGAGAAGTCTGTTAACAAGGCACACAGAGAACGGTAATGTGATCTCAGTTTTTTTTCCTCTTTTGCAAAAAACATCTAATATCCTGTTTTAGCTTTGCCATTATTTTGGGGCAGTGAGTGTTGATTGATGCGGGTAAAAAAAAAGAAAGTTAAAAGGCATAAGGCTTCTACATCAACAAAATGTGAATAAAGACATATGTTTCTAAATGCACTATGTACAGTATACTGTTGTTAAAAACACCCATCAACCCATTACACCCATACATGTGGATAAAAGATTGGGTACTCCTGTACCGGTGGAGTTCTGACCTGTGATGTTGTTGGGTGTGGCCCTCTGCTCGGGAAGCTGGCCACTGTAGGCCTGGGCAAGAGCCACCGCAAGGGGCCCTGCTGTGGGACCCAGGGCTATAGGCACATAGGTGGGTCCGTAGCGCTCCAGCGACAGCTTCAACTGGGGAGTGTTGTGGCGACCGGGCAGGGTGCGGGCCACCACCAGGGCCAACACCGTGAAAACCAGCGGCACAAGAAACTGAGCCACCATCACCTTCCAGTTCCGCATGCTATAGAGAGCTCGCTTCAGAAACATGGCGTAGAACTGCTGCATGTAGAGTCTAGCCTGGAGGAACAAAGAAAGTTAGTGAGGGAGTGAGCGAGTGACTGTTTGTGTGCGCGTGTGTGTATTTTTGTTTGTGTGTAAAAAAAGTGTGAGATGTATGTAAGAGATGATAGACAGCCTTTATAAGGTATAGATACATTATATG
>NC_055959.1:9044432-9049432 GCF_018492685.1 Alosa sapidissima | reverse complement strand
GGCTGGTCAATATGTGTATATATTCATGCGTGCTTACGCGTGTTTTTGGTAGACTGTGGGTGTATATATATATTGATAAAATGTGTGTGTGCTGTGCGATGGAATGGGGGTGGGTGAGTGTTGTGAGGCAGAGAGAGAGAGGGTGAGGGTGTGTGTGTGTGTGTGTGTGTGTGTGGTTATATAGTGTTCACATAATGATCTATACAAACGCATGTGTGCATGTCTAGCTATGTGGGTCTATGGCAGGACCTTTGCCATTTGTCCTTGGCAAGTGTTTACACTCTTTCCTTCCATGTTGTCCTCAACATTTTGCATAACCTGGTTTGTATTTTTAGCTCAGGTCTGTTTGATATGCTACTCAGGACATCTGATAATGGCACCGGGTCATCTTGCCATTCAAAAGAAGGGAATCAGACTAGATAGCATACACACACACACACACACACACACACACACACACACACACACACAGTCCTACTGAAATGTCAGCAGTGTGTTCTTGAATTTAACTTCTATAAACAAAACAAAAAACAGTCATTGACACTCATACGGACCAGTGGAAATACAAGTGCAGCAGATAAGGGAGGAATCTAAGGTGTAAAAGCATGTGTAAGCAACAGCGTTAACCATTGACTAGGTTACAAGGTTCTTTTCCAAGAGGTCTATTTTTTATTTATTTTTTGAGGCAAGGGAGGAAGGGCACGAGGTGAGTGGGTGAAACTGGATTTATCACAGAGTGACACGTATCTTGACATTTCCATGTGGTTATATCAGACCATTGTAAACTTCTCTTTTCCTCGTAGTCACATTGAGATGCAGGGAGTGTTTAAGTGTAAGTTTGGTAGTGTGTTTTTGCAGTTTTTATGTGACCTCATTTGTTGGAAGGTTTGTGTGTAACTTTAACCAAACAACTTTAGCCTAAGTCACATGGTTCTGATTCTCTTTTTATGTAAATGGAAAATAACGCAAGCGCCCTTGTCTGCCGCACTTAAGCCTAGAGACTTACGATGTGTCACACAACTGGTTGGACACCCATGCTCATTCAAAGCTCTCTGTGTGCCATCATCCATGTTGTATTTGTGTGTATGAATGCACACACTTCTTAGCATGAAATAGTGTCTCTCTGCATGTGTTAAGTGGTTCCCACTTAACGCCAATCTGGCCCTATCTTATATCATACCTCGCAGTAGTCCCTACAGCCATTTAAGGTCCAGGCCTTTATGTAAAAAAAAAAACACAACAAAGACCCTTAAAAATGGTCTCTCTGCGTGAAGCTTAAGGACCATGTTCCCTTGAGTGGTTTGAGGGCACACGCTGACAGGAAGACCTCTTTTGTGGGCCAAGTCATTTGGGCCATGTTCAGCGTGTAGTCTTTTCATGGAAAGCAGGACTAAAGCAGGACTACGGGGAATAATTGGACAAAGAACAGGTAGTGCTGTTAAGAAGAGAAATGGTGGCACGCTTCTCTGGCAGGTGGAAGCTAATAGCGGGATGGTTTTTTTGAAGCGTAGCCGACAGCTCTGTGGCGTCACGGCAGGGGGAGGAACACGATGGTCGCCCTGCCCGCCGCAGCCTCTTGCTTTTTGCGTCTTTGCTTGGAGAGCCTGGGAAAGTCTCTCAAGTGAAATGTTGAGGGTTAAAATATTCCTGCCATCTTTCTCTGCGCCTGATACAGATGAACCTTTGAACTGTTCACACACCACAGACACAGTTCCGCTGCATGTTGTTTTCCTGTTCAAGTTGAGCATATCTGACATTGTCCTGCAAACGCAGGCCGCTGTTGTGGGGCTTAATTGTAGTGAATCAATGAAGAGAGATTTTCCCGTAATCACTGGGACAGATTAGGAGTGTGACTGACTCAGGGCTTTTCGCACTCTCTCTTTCTCTCTCTTTCCTCTCCCTCTCTCTGGCCTCACAGTATTAGTTTATGGATTAGACGTCTTCTAGTCGCATGGCTGCCTGTACTCCTCCAAGGTGTACTAAGCCTCTCTCCTGGCTGGCACATGGCAAGTGTGCCAAGTCTGCCAGTGGGGTGCCGCGGGATTACTAGGGCACATGGGCTGTGCAGACACCCGCTTTTTTGACAAGAGGAAATGTCCTCTGGCGCCCGAGCTGAGCCGGAGCTGAGCCAGAGCCACTCCCAGTGCGGAGTCAGAGCAGTGCCAGAACCGGAGCAGAGCTTCATTCGTAAGCCCAAGCCTAGCCAAGCGCTTTCGGGGAGCTCTGACTGGAGCCCTGGGCCAAACGAAAAAGCAGACACAAGAAGCTCGTCTGCGGCAGGCCCGGGGATGGCACTGGGAGTGGAGAGGGTTCATCTTCGGTTGATGAAATGGCTGCCACTGCTGCTGCTGCTGTCACAGTTTAGCCAGGACTTGTGGATAAACATTTTACACTGGACTCTGCATCTCTCTCTGTATCTCTCCGTCCATCTCTCTCTCTCTCCCTTCCTCTCTCTGACACTCAATCTCACATAGCTATCTCTGTTCATCTCATATCTGTGCGCCTGCCCTGTTCCCCTCTTTTTGTCTCTCCCTCTCTCTTTCCGTTCCTCTCTCTCTTTTAGAGACCTGTGTTTTTATTGTGTGCTATAAAGGCAGCGCTGGTCTTTTGTTCCTGGTTGGAATATGAGCTGATGTTGGCCTGGCACTCTTCCAGGCTCCGGAGGCTCAGGGCTCGCCACCGTCCCCCCGTCACATGGGGAGCCCCCGTTGGCCGCGCCTCCCCCTCCCGCCAGCCAATCGGCTGTCCGCGCACCCCTTCATTACGCTGCAGTCACTCACCCCGTGCAAATGATTAATGAGCCACGCCAGACAAGACGCAAAAAAAAAAAAGCCACCACAGCTAGTCAATGCTCCACAGCAGCCACAGACCAAAGCTATAGACGCGGTTAACAAAAGGAAAGGCCGTGCAAACCTCCACACGTCTGAGTGTTTTCAGAAGTGTGTGGCAATTCAGTCGTGTCACTTTTATCACTTGGCCTTTGGTGGTTTGCGAGTGTGTTGTCAGAGGTAATTTAAAGGTAAATAAATATCACTGGACTTTTTGTGTGTGTGGGATTGTGTCTGTTCCTGACCACAGACCCTCAATGCAAAGGCACGTTAGCATGGGGCCCGCGTTCCTCTGGCGTCAGTGGCAGTGGTATATATACCCTCCAAACAAACGCTTGTTATTTCCCTGGCTGGAGAGGCTTAAGCCCCACACACAAAGACAGGAACAACCTGAGGCGGGGCATTGTGCCGGCCGTGCCGGGCTTGAGAAAACTGGCTTCCAGGTCTCAGAGAGGGATTTGTGTGGTAATCAGAGAGAGAACTCCTTCCCTGACAACCATGACCTCACAAACCAAACAATCCCTCTCTCTCTTACACACACACACACTCTCTCTCGCCCTCTCTGGGCTTACACACATCCGTTTCGTGCATACCCTAGAGGAAAGACAGATGAGGATATAATGGGTGCTTGAGGGGGCTTTTCCCCTGGTAGCTTATCACGGCTGTTTCTGTTCACTGTTCAAGGTTTGTTCTGTGCGCTTGTCTGTGTGCTTCCACCTACTTTAGAAAACCCTGTCTTCCGATTTCTACCCATTTCCTGGCTAAGTAAATATTTAAACCAAGCTGGGGGTAGATCAATTTGACTGAAAGTTGTTAGCATACATCCTTCAAGTCAGTAGTTTGGTGAGAGTTTACGTTGGAGAGTAAAAGCTCTTCATTATAGTATAGGCTATAAACTGTCTGAAAGAAGCACCGACAGTTGCAAAATAGCAGACATATTGTCATCGTTGATATCAATCCTTTTAATATCTTGATTGTTATCTCTCATATTTTAGAGGCCTAATGTATGTTATACAAAGGCGCACGCCAGCCTTTTGGAAAATTACCTTATTTGCCATCTACTCTGGAGTTAGATAAGATAATGCATACCCTTCTCTTCTCTCTGTGTGCAGTAACCCATTCTGAAAGAGTTAGCCTAGCTAACTAGTGTATATCACTGGAAATGGGTTACACTAGTTAGCCTATTGCTAGTCTATAGTGAAGTGGGTTGGCGTGATCCTTTAACGGTGTACTGTTCTGTGAAGCACAGCATCAACGCAGGTCATGTCAGCACAATACTGAAAGGATATCAATTTCACCACTGTGGAGATGTGTTAAGGCCCAACCATTTGACCAGACCTATGGTTTGTGATATCGACTCAGGGGCGAGAGAAAGCTTGGGCTCGAGCCCTGCTGCCTTGATGACCTAGCAGACAACGGCATGGACCAAAGGGCAAAGGTCAGAGGTCATCTCATTAGGGTGGGATCACATGCTGCATGAGACAGTGAGAGGTCACAACACAAACAAGAACATTTAATGAATCCCTGTGTATAACAGGCTGTTAACTGACAATTAACTGTGTTGCCCTACACAGTTGTATGCAATTTATTTATAGGTACATTTAAGAGGTTCATGGAAAGATTATTCTCTTATATCTTTGAGATTCTGTATTCTCTCATTTTTTTTTACTTTGCAAACAAATAGGGCCATAACCTTGGCATAGGCTGAAATTGTACTGGGACCCATGGCCAAAAATGTAGATAAAGCCAGCTGGCCTCAGTTGTTTGATTAACCCCAGGGTCATTCTGGCGGTAGCACATCTAGTCTGTGTCAACAGCTAGTCTGGTTTTTAAAAGAATAACACAGACTTGTCTTGAGGAGTTGCGTATGTTTGTAAGACCAACAGAATATTGCGTTGGTGTATTTTATTTATTATTTCAACATACCATATCTGTTGAGAAATTAGATCTGTTGAGAAGTATGATATGAATTATGATATTTTGACAACATTGGACAGGTTGAATAACTTTGTTTTTTTATTTAACCAAATTGCAACTGGAACAGCATGGGTTGTGTGGGTTGTGGCAGAGAAATGCGAGTAGATTGGCAAGAGTAGTGTGAAGGTTATTTCCCTTTCAGATGTCGTTTGGATGTGACGTCTATGTTGATGCTACAATTTTTTCATATCACAG